>NW_024474038.1:0-9766 GCF_017654505.1 Polyodon spathula | reverse complement strand
ACAAAGGAATGGGAGCCTCTTAGTCCTCGTCGCGTTCTGCTTTAATCCAAAAAATAAAACAAAAGGAATAAAAACAGAAAAGAACCAGTTAGTAAAGCCCCCGTTCCTGACACAGTCCACAACAACCAAGTCCTCCTCCAGCCTGTTTCTCCCCGCCTCTATTCCTTAGGACCAACCCCGAACACAGTAGCACGTTCCCTTTAGTATGCAAACCCCGCCCCGGTAGTCAGTGGATCACCAATCCCAAACTGACAGGTATCCTTAATTTCACTTGACTCCAGTGGCTGGAATTTACATACTCGTACTTCCGCCCCTCACCAAGGTGCCGCCCCTTAAAAAGATGACTTTTGTCATGGTCACAAGACCTTGGTAAGGGAAATCCCGAGTTGGTTTGATGCCTTCTACTGTTGGGAGGCTGAATTGCAGACCGAAACCCCTTTGACTCATCACATATCCCACCCCTCAGAGTGGAGCCGAAGGAACACTCGGAAACCTCTAACCCCTCCTTTTCCCCTCCCTCCCGGGAAAAAAAATCAGCATTTTGATGTAACTTACCCGCACGATACCTTATTTGAAAGGCGAAGGGTTGGAGCGCCAGGTACCACCGCGTAATCCTAGCGTTTGAATCCTTCATTGTGTCTAACCACTTTAAAGGGGCGTGATCTGTGATGAGTACAAAGGGTCGTCCCAGAAGATAGTATTTTAAGGACTCCACCGCCCATTTTACTGCCAGGCATTCTTTCTCTACCACAGAGTACCTCTGTTCTCTCGGCAGTAACTTCCGACTAATATATAATATCGGGTGTTCTATACCATTTTTTTCCTGGGACAGAACCGCCCCCAGACCAGTCTGTGATGCATCGGTCTGAAGGATGAACTCTCGGCTGAAATCCGGGCTTACTAATGCTGGGGCCTGACTCAAATTAGTTTTAATAGATTCAAAGGCTGTCTGACACTCTGCACTCCACTTAATTTTATTTGGAGCGTTCTTTTTAGTGAGATCAGTGAGAGGGGCGGCTATAGTGGAAAAGTGTGGAATAAAGCGGCGGTAATAACCAGCCAACCCCAACAATGATCTCACCTGGGTTTTTGTGGTAGGTACCGGTGAATCCAACAAAGCCTGGACTTTTGAAACCAACGGTTTCACTCTACCCTTACCCATTATGAAACCTAAATATTTTGTTTCTTCTTTTCCAATAGCGCACTTTGCCATGTTCGCTGTGAGCCCCGCCTTCCTCAGAGACTGTAGGACGGCTTTTAATCTACTCAAATGTTCTTTCCAGGAAGAACTGTATATGACTACATCATCGATATATGCAGCTGCATACTCTCGATGAGGTTGTAATACCCTGTCCATCAGTCTCTGGAAAGTTGCGGGAGCTCCATGAAGTCCGAACGGCATAGTACAAAATTGAAAAAGACCATCTGGGGTTGAGAATGCCGTTTTCTCACGAGAGGCTTTTGCTAATGGAATTTGCCAGTATCCTTTCGTCAGATCCAAAGTTGAAATAAACCGAGCTCGCCCCAGCCTGTCTAAGAGTTCATCTACCCGAGGCATGGGATATGCATCAAACTTAGAGATAGCATTCACCCTCCTAAAGTCTATACATAACCGTAGTGACCCATCTGGTTTGTCTATTGGTACAATTGGGCTACACCACTCACTTCGGGAAGGTTCAATTATCCCAAGTTTCAACATACACTCCACCTCCCTCCGGACAGAATCTCTCCGACTTTCTGGAATGCGATACGGTCTCTGTCTAACTCTCAGACCTGGCGGAGTGATAATAGCATGTTCAATCAAATGCGTTCTTCCGGGCACGTTAGAAAACACATCACCAAACATTTTGATTAAATTGCTTACCTCTTTGCGTTGATCAGGAGTTAATTGTTCCCCCATCGGAACCCCAGCTGCTGATACTGGCTCAATTGAGGGTCCATAGTCCTCTCCCTCCTGTTCGGGAGATATAAAATGGACCTCCCGTTCTTTCCACGGTTTGAGGAGATTAACATGATAAATTTGATTTTCCTTCCGACGCCCAGGCTGTCGGATCTCATAATTAACTTTTCCAATTGCTCGAATGACCTCAAAGGGACCCTGCCATTTAGCAAACAACTTAGATTCTGATGAGGGAAGCAACAACAACACTTTGTCTCCAGGTCGAAAGTTCCTAATTCTTGCATTTTTATTGTAGCTTTGCTGCTGCTTCTGCTGTGCCACTTTGAGATTGTCATGTGCCAATCGACCGACTAATTCTAAGCGATCGCGTAGCTGTAATACATATTTCACTATATTTTTAGAGTCTTTTGACTGTTCTTCCCAGCCTTCTCTTATGAGATCCAAGATACCCCGCGGCTGCCGACCGTACAAGAGCTCAAACGGAGAGAACCCCGTTGAGGATTGTGGTACCTCACGAACTGCAAAGAGCAAGTAGGGAAGCAGTTTAGCCCAATTACGTTTCTCCTGATCTACAAAGCGGCGCAACATACTTTTTAAAGTCTGATTAAATCGTTCAACAAGCCCATCCGTTTGAGGATGAAAAACTGAGGTTCGAATTGAACGGATTTTCAATAATTTGTATAATTGCTGAATACAGCCAGACATAAAATTAGTGCCCTGATCAGTGAGAATTTCTTTCGGGATTCCCACCCTAGAAAATATTTTAACCAATTCATTTGCTACTACTTCTGCACTCATAGAGCGTAAGGGAACAGCTTCTGGATATCGTGTTGCGTAGTCCACTACTACCAAAATATACCGATATCCTGACTCTGCTCCCTCCAGAGGGCCTACTAAATCTACACCAATCCTCTCAAACGGTACTCCAATAATTGGCAGTGAGACCAGAGGTGCGGGGCGAACTAACTTAGGGGCAGCTAATTGACATTCCGGACACTCAGATACATACTTCCGCACAAGACCATAAACCCCTGGCCAAAAAAACCGGGCCAGAATTCGTTCCTGAGTCTTTTCAGTTCCTAAATGACCTGCAAATGGAATGTCATGCGCCAATCTCATGACTTCTGACTGAAAAGGCCTAGGAACCAATAACTGTTTTACGAGCTGTCCCGTCCCGGGAGCCCGGGTTATTCTATATAATAAGTGCCCAGATACAGAAAAATGCGGAAATACCACTGGTTGTCCTTCCTGCATATCCTTCCCCTCAACATATCTAACCTGTTTCCAAGCATACTGTAATGTGGGATCATTTTGTTGTTCATAGCCCAGGTCAATATCTCGGTCCCAATGATTAGGTACGCTGAGAGGAGTGTCTTTTATTATGTGACCTTCCACATCAGTAACCTCGCAGCCCCGGTCACACTGAACACCTACTCCTTTACCCTGCCGTTTACAAGATTGGTTTACCTTTGAGTCAGACCCCTCCCCTTGTCGTCTCAGAGTTCCCTCATATTTTTCCACCCTGCGCTCTCTCTTTGTTTTTCTCAGGCGGATTTTAGGGTTAAACAGGTCGGATTGTAACGGGAAAATCTCGCCAATTGTTTTCTCCCGTTGCTTAGATTGTCCCCTGGTAGAAACTAAGACCATTTCCCGACCTAAAATACGATCAAAAAACGGCCAGTCTCTTCCCAGGAGAACAGGGTATGGTAAACATTGCGCTACAGCCACTTTAACGTAAGCTGAGTAACCATCAACAGTAAGTCTAACTTTAGTGGTGGGATAAACCCGAGTTTCTCCGTGGATACATGAGATAGCCACTTTACCCTGTGGCTCCCAGGTTACCCCCTCCAAAAGAGCTTGTCGAATCAATGTTTGTGCACACCCAGAGTCTGCAAATGCATTAGTACTCTTATCCCCGACCTGTACTCTTAATTGATAAGGGCCCTCCCAACATTCCCCAGTGTTCTTACCTGTTACTGCCGACCAGGATCTTCTTGCCAGGTCTACCTCCATCATTGGACAATCCCTGGCTATATGTCCGGGCTCATTGCATCGGTAACAGACTGGGGTAGAAGGCACCAACGGGGTTTGTTTGTCCTGTGAGTCGGTGACCGACAGGTTAGGGGGGTTTTCTCTCGCCCAAGATGGGGCTAACCTCGACCTCCATGGTCTGAAGGTCTGGTTACCTCCTCTGGGCTTCACTGATGGGTTGGTCCTGGTTAGTTTAGGCGCAGGAGTGGGGTCAGAGGCGGCGCCTTCCTTCGCATCCTCATAAGCCTCCGCCAGGATGATGGCCTTCTCGAGAGTGGTAGGTTGATTCCTTCTAACCCACTCCCGATTTCCTGGCGGTAGTATGGAGGTGAACTGCTCTATAGCGATCTTCTGCACCAGTTCTTGGGGTGTGTGTTCTTCCGGTTGCAGCCACCGGGTGCACTGATCCAGGAGATACTGTCCCGCAACCCGGGGCCGCACCCCCTTGGACAGCTGGTATTCCCGGAAACGGCGCCGGTATGTTTCTTCCGTGATCCCGAGGCGTGAGAGAATGGCTTCTTTTACTTTTATATAATCCGCGGCCTCCGGGGCCATCAAGGCTCTGTACGCTGCTTGCGCCTGTCCTGTCAAACAGGGTGCCAATTTCATGGCCCAGTGTTCCTTGGGCCACCCTGCTGCTTCTGCCACTCTCTCAAAGGTGACCAAGAACGCCTCAGGATCATCTTCCGGAGTCATCTTCTGTAGCTTAGGTTGTGAAGAAAACATCCGGGCAACCGCTGTTTCCGCCGCTGGTGTCGAGATTTTCTCTACCAGCTGACCAAAGAACTGGGCGAGCTGTTCCTGGCGCCGTGCTTCCCTCTCCTCTCGCTTCTCCTCCTGCTCCCTAAACATCGCCAAAACTGTAGCTGGATCCATCTCCCACAATGACACCACGTGTGAGGCGTGTGAGTACAAATGGATTTTCCAGACAGTGATTTACGTGTAACAATTAAAATTTTATTTAATATTACACGAGAAAAAAAGAAAAAATAATAAAAAAGGATGTGAGGGAGGGAGTGCGGGAGTAATCAAAAACAAAGGAACGGGAGCCTCTTAGTCCTCGTCGCGTTCTGCTTTAATCCAAAAATGTAAACCACCTGTTCATTTTACAAAAATGTTGATGAGACACATTGAGAGTGCTGAAGAGGACTTAAAATACAGTGTATTACTCAGCTGTTTGGTTCTAGTTTTGTAAAATGAACAGGTGGTTTACCTCTTTAAAATAAATAGGAGTTAAAGACTGGCGTAAAATATGTCCTGAGGCGTCTCATTGTGATGCAGAACAGGTGCACTTACCTGTTTAGATGTTGATTCAACCTGCAGCACAGATTTCAGCCAGCGAGCAGGAGCACACAGCACGTGTGTCTTCAGTTACAAACACAAACTACATGTTTGCAGAGCTTATGTGCCAAGTTATGCGCCGCAAGCCAAAGAGCCAACACACACACGCCCACTGAGGACAAAGACACGCTAATCACCGTTTACTTCATACAGTATTCCAATCAACCTCACAATTCAGCACAGCCCAGCACAGCCAAGAAAACACAACTACAATTATTCAGCGCAGGGTAGTTACCTTAGCAAAGAACGACTTGAACTATCAAATTCAATATGAATTACTGGAGCAGGAAGACAGATGGGAAGGCTAAAGCTTTTGAAGTGCAACCAAATGGCAATTTAAAAAGGGACCTTAAAGCTTAAACAATCTCTTTCCTTCCTTTAAACTTTATTGATCATGAGTGGACAACTTTGATGTTACAATCACTTCAGGGAATAAAACTAACCACGTGGTCAATGATATTATTGGTTGATAGGAGGACTGTAAAACCTGCATCAGTGTGTAATTGTTTCTTCTCATAGGTTAAGGAATAAGGGCTGATGTCTAAGAGAAGCTACATTAAATCCCAACATTGTATTGTCTTGTTGATTCTGTTATGACCTGTGCTTAGGGAATAAGGAATACTCAACTGTTCGACTGTATTGAATAAAATATCTTTGAAATCTACAACGGAGTTCAGAATCACAATAATTATACACATGTACACACCGGACACATGCCTGCTACACAGGGCAGTTTAGGAAAGCAGCACAAATACAAGCATGGACAATGCACACTGCAAAGCAGCACAAATACAAGCATGGACAATGCACACTGCAAAGCAGCACAAATACAAGCATGGACAATGCACACTGCAAAGCTACATGTGGTGCAATATTCAGTCATTCTTGTCATAATACAGGCATGAGACTGTGACAGGGATGGCTCAGTGGTGACATCAGGCCAGAAGCAGGAACTGAAAAGTCGGGTGCAAACACGCACTATGGTGCTATTTTTATTTACATGCAAAAAAATAAAAAAAAAAGCTTTAACACAAAACAACTGAGCAAAATAAAAGTTAAACAAAAATAATCACAAAGCACATGTAGCAATTCCCATGCTACATAATGTGGGTGTAAGTCTCACCCACCTAGCCTGGCCAGGTTAAAACTTCATTTCCCACAGTTCCTTGCAACCACCCTCTGTTCATCTTCTCTCCCCATTGGCTCCATTCAAATATACACACCTCCAGTCTCAGAGCTCCTTAGAAGCCAGCATCTGTATTAAAGGTGGTTGATTTAGGTCTGGAGGGGGACTCCCTTTCTCTGAGGAACCCATCATATCCTACAGCATTACAAACTAAAATCTCAGTGAATCCTTTGGCATCTTTAGATAATTCCAGTGCAGGATTTCTTTTTTATTGTGTCCTTGTCACAAAGACGGCTGCAGTGGGAGACATCAGACCAGAAACAGGAACCAACACAGAAGAGACACAGAGAGCTGGAGTTTGGTTGCACTCAGCATTTAATGATTCAACAAACAGAAAAATAAAAGGTTGTAAGACAAACAAAATACAGGACATGGCACTTTAGCCAAAACAAAGAGACAAACAAAATGGACTACACAGACAAACAGTGAGCTGAAATCAATTATTTACGTTACTTTTTTGCTTTCTCCTCTCCACACCCGTTCTCCACTCACAAACACACAACCCCGAGTGAGTGAAAACATGCTGTTTTTATGCAGCTGTACCGAGACTCGACTGCTAATCAATCATTCAATTGGAGTCGCGGTACAACTGCATGTGAATTAATAAAGTGCAATTCCCCGTGCTCACATATTATTACATTTTACCTGCATGTGAAGTGCTGTGCAATCCTCGTGCCTAAATACAAATATACATTTTAAACGTTACTCGCCTTCTCATAACCTGTGATTGCACAAAAAAAACTTAGTGCATGGAGTGTGTGAACACCTACGTTGGACAAACACAACATACACTCTTGCGACTTGCTGAAGTCTTTTGGACAGTAACGCCGGTGCTGTGTGATCGTACAGCCTTTTCTCATGCATCTGCAACCTGTCATTGCAAGGGGTCTGCGCCAAAAACAGAACATTGATCCTGCAAATGTCACGAGTCTTTCTTTGAATTAACACACTACTGTGCTTGGAATAAAGTCAGTGTGAACATAACTAATTGTTGTCTCTTGCATACAGTAAATATGATAGATTAGCGATTTGGATTCTAGCACTGTTTGAATAATTAGACTGCATAACATTTCTGTAATAATGCAATCAATGCTCTCGCCCTCCAATCAAAACAGACCCTTATCGTACCCCGATGCTATCATGTTTTCAGATTGCTTCACTGTTTTTATACATTTATTTATACAGAGGACTTCATTAAGTAATGTATTTAGTTTAGTATTTTTTTCTGTCAAACAATCTTTAACAATTTAAATCTGCAAAGCTTTCATTTACAAGCAGAACATTCAAACGAGATCGCAACATGCTAAGAAGAGACTCATCTTTATTAAAGCTAGAATGAACAATAAAAGTATTTTATGCTGGACACACTATTACAATTACTATGCATGACTATTTACATTAATAAAATGAGATGCTTCTGCTATGGAATGGAAAAGTAAGACTTAGAATATAAAAGCCCATTTAGTTGTTTCACAGAAAATCAGCATGTTTCTCAGTGTGATTGAGATACACGAATGGCTGAACAGGATCAACTGCATTTAACAGTAGAAAAGCCAAGATGAAATACTGCAAGTCAAAACCCCTATTTATAGACACATGTGGTCATTTACAGCTAGTTGTTTAAAATTAAGTAATAGCACTAACTATATATTTAACTTTAAACATTTAATAATTTAAAGTCCCCCTAATTACATTACACATGTACAATAATATGCATCTCTTTTAACACTGAACATTTCCAATGTTATATACAGTACTTTAGTTTTTCTCCCCCTTGGTATAATCAGGTAGGAGTGCCAGTGTGAAAGAGGCATATATCAGTATCTTAAGCTCACCAGTAGAGAGTCCTATCTTGAACTGGCTGGAGTAGTACCGGAAAAACAAATAGCTAGAAATGTAACCTACCTGCTCCCTCCCTCCCTCTCAACCACACTGGATATCACGCAATCGAGAATGACAATGTCACAGCTACTGGGAGTCACTCACCTGCTAGGCTGCATTCTGAATGTGAGCACCTGTCTTCCTTTCCACCTCCTTGCACGCTGCTGGGAAAGCCTTCCTCTCCAGCGCCTCGCTCTCTCACACAGATTCTCTCCAGCACCACGCTACACTCCCGCAGGCATACAGGCTCCAGCTCAGGGATGTCCTTGGATTCTTGCTTCCATAGTTCCATGAGGTCAAAATCTACTTCAGGGGGCTTCAGTTTAATACGGACAATTTCCAGCTCCTCTTGTTTAACAGGAAGGGGTTCTTCTGTCTGAGCGATTTCCAATTCATTGTGCTCAGCTTTAATCTCACAGACCTCTGACTGACTGCTGTCACATTGCATCTCACAGAGCTCCTGATTAATGGGGAGGGAAGCCAGCCCAAAGAACTCCACTCTAAAGGGGATAAGTTCAGGTTCAGGGAACTCCTCTTTAATCTGGACAGATTCCATCTCCACACTGTCCATGGCAGCACACAGGATTCTGGTTAGAAGCTGCTGAAAAAGAAAACATGTATTTATTTATAGTACTATTAAGGCTATTCAAGGGGCTATCAAAATCTTGCCTTAATAGCAGGGCTGGTTTTACTATTGACATGACACAATTTCTTGTAATACGTTTATAATACCAGAGGATTTTATCTGTCTAATGTGAAGAATGACAACTTTCATCCATCAAAGTTACAATATTTCTCTTTTCATTAAATATGTATGTTGAGTTTTTTAGAATATCATGAGCAGTGGTGTAGTCCTAAATCTGGAGCTACAGGAACGCTGGGGGGGAGAGGGCAGGGTGATCATGCCGGTGTGGGGTCACTTCAAAGCTGCTCTCCTCTGGGAACAGGCTTGTGGTTGTTGAGCCCGTTGCTAAGCAAAAGATGAACTTACTTGCGTATTCCAATGGGGCGTGGCGCTGCTGGATTTTTTTTACAGTTAATCTGACAATCAGTGTTCCCTCAAAGGCTAAAATGTGCACATTTTTCGCAGTAACTGGCAACAACCTTCACACTCAGTTTACTAACTTTCACAAGTTATTATCATAACTATCAATCTCAATCGAGACTCCAGCCTCTCGAGTTAAACCTATTATTTGAAGACCATTCTTACATAAGCAGAGCTCGCTTGAGCACCAGCGAATCTACAGGTAGAGGTTCTGCCTCTATAGAGAGTGCTGCTCATGAACTTTACAGTCGTATAATTGAATACTAAAATCAGTGAAGCACAATCATCCCATGCTATTGAGTATATGAGTATACATACTCCATTAATCCACAATATAAATCACAATACTCACAGTTGTATGTTTTTTGTTTTATTTCCCCTT
>NW_024474037.1:0-12595 GCF_017654505.1 Polyodon spathula | reverse complement strand
TTAAAAAGCTTCCATTTCAGAAATCGACTCAAGTGTAAATATGCAATCAGCACGTTAGTTGAGAATACTCATTTGTTTTCTAGAACTTGAAGACACACCATGTCCATTTTTTTTGGAGAGTTTATCATGTGACTTCTCTCCATGTCTCTGCTGAAACTCAACATGGCGGCTGCACCAACGATGCCACATAATGCCAGTCATAAACACCTAGAGAACAACAAAGCAAACAAGACGGCAACAATGGCAAAGCACTGCATCGTATGCTGAAAAACTAAGAGCTAAGGTACTGCGCTCAAGGTGGAGCTCTCCTGAAGCAAGCTACATTAACTGCGTATTTCATTATTTTTTTAGTTTAGTTTCTTTCCACGCTACCTGCCTTTAATGAAGCTATAATTAGACATTTTAAACCATGGCCGTTTCTAAGTTGAATTATATTTTCTGACGATGAAGAAATGAGCTCAAAACTATTTCTCACTATACAGTCCTTAAAGGAAATTGATCACTTTACTGTGTAAAGGATGTAGTCACTACACTACACACCGCTGGCTTCATAAAGACATTCTGTCTGGAGACAAATCGTGCAAAAAAACACTTCAGAAATAGGAAAGAAACAATTGAGAGGATTACTTATGCGTTTACATTAACAGGGGCGCTGTTTAAATTATAATATCAGCTATACAACCAACAGGGCTGCAGAGGATCAGAGGAGGACTAAAAATCAGAGGCAGAGCCACTAGAAATGTCTTGTTTAAATTTAAAGTAAATAGTAAAATTGTTGAGATACTTGTGTTGCAATATTGTTTCAAAATTGTATAATGCAACAAAAATATACTGAAAGGGTTAATGTGTGGCCAAAGGTTTCTCACTGATAATTTACCCTCTCAGTCAAAATGGCAAGTTTCTCAGAATCTAAAAAGCTTAGAGGGAACGCTGCTGACAATAGCTATGTTTCCATCAACAAGACGAACACATTTCTAGCGAACTTGCAAAATTTCACAAAACAATATGCAAATCTTACCGTGCAAAAATAGATTTCCATTAAAATGAATACTAGTGAACAAACAGCTCTATGTAATGACATCACAAGCTGAAGAAAATGGTTAGCACACTAATTTTCTTGATCCAAAAAAAAAGTTCAATGCATTTCCATCTATTTTCTGTATTGAGTCGCTAGACTAGCGTATACTCTAGCGAATAGCCAACCTCGCTGAGCATATATAACGTGTTGCTGGACTGAGTATTTTGGAAGCTGTCTGTTGTGTAGAATGACTGTGCCGACCCCTGCATATAATATGATTTATTAAAGATGAATTTCTGCAATTATATCTGTGCACAAACGTTTTTCCAGCAACCTGCAGAATTAACTGTGACTGCAACCTCTCACTTGGACTGTTTACTTCACGTGGTTCTGTTCATTGTCTTCAGTATTATTCAAATTCTGGGGACAAAGTAGAATGTACAGGTCAGTACTAAACAGTCATTTTTTTCTAAATAAGACAGTGGAAATCGCTTAAGCAACTAATGTATGATAATATTATAGGATGGTTGGTGTTTCTTATGTGTTTCACTTAAACAAATGGACATCAGGATGTCCGGGCTTGTTAGTTCCTGCCACACGGACACAGATGCCAATTCCCGGACTGTCCAGTGAAACCCGGACAGGTGGCAACCCTAACTCAGGGAGAAGGTGTTGAATTCTCAAATGCTCTGCAACCCTGTAAACAACAACACACATTCTCCCCATTCACTAAGGCTGTGACCCGACCTGCTCTCCTTATAATACACGCAAGACAAACTGGACAGACAACAAGTCCTGAAACAAAGCAATTGCCCGGGTCGTTACAATATATTTAGAAGTAAAAATATATGAAAGCATGATGACCTTTATTACAAATTGAACAAGAACTGTTGAATATTTATTTTCGCTTTACACAGTATTAAATGTCATTGTTTATATCATAGTGACAAATAAATAAAGACACATAAATGTCTATGTATTCATTTATTAAAATATTTATATTAATGTATTTATTTATTCATCACTTACTTTTAATAAATATTAGGCTATCCTTCAGCATAATTAATTCTCAGAAATGAGGTTCCTTTTTTGTCCAGCGGGGACCACAAATAGCGTTACTCTCATCAACCAGTATAGACTGTACTTCCTTGTGCAAATGGGGACCACAATGAGTGTTACACTCACAGGAAACCAACTGGCTCGAAATATAACAAAGTCTAGAGAATTTTCAGCTGGCTGACAATCTTTCAAAAATACTGTTTGTCTCAACCAATCGTGTAGCACTGACAGTTAACACAATGCGCTTCTAAACTGAAGGTTGTAGGTTCAAATAAAGATTTTTTTGCAGGCAAATGTTCCATTTTAAAACAGAAATAATTTGGTACATTTCTGAATGTTTAAATGCTGTGCAAGAGTCTGTGTTTAAATGTTTAATCCACATCCACACACACTCCTCATATTACATTCTGGTTTATACTGACAGCCCTGGTTAGTACTCTCCAAGTAAAGAAACCCTAAATAAGCAAATAACATTAACATCGCAAAGTAAAAAATAAATAAATAGAAACATGTACACACCAAAGTATATTGAGATTAGGGCTGTCACTCAGTTTAAATGTTTGATTGGCATTAGCTGATTAACCGGTAGATTCATCCGCGCACATATTTAATAAAGCTAGCGCTCTAGCAGCTGTCCTGCATGTAGGCCAAATAAAAAAAAAATGTGTGGTTCAGGTTACACTTTAAAAGAAAACAGGGTAGGTAGGTAGGTAAAACTTTTTTTTTTTTTTTTTTATTTCCCCAATAAGCAGTGTGAGCTGGTAAAAGTGGCAAGTGCTGGTTTCCAGTACACTGGTAATAACCCTGTTGTACTTTCATTAGTCACACTGTCATTGTGATTCATTCTCCGCCTGCCTTGTTCAAAGATCTGAACATTTTGTAATAATTTCGGAATACAGTATTTACAAGGAAAGCCATAATGATCTGTAGCAAATCGTGACGTGGTTGCAGTTTTCAAGCACAGTGAGAAACAACCACCGGTACTTGGTGATGCTCAGAGAGTAACAATTTATATCAAACTCAAGATTGCACGAGGTTTCTGGAAAATCACAGGAGCGAAAAAGAGGCCGCGCAGTGATCTGATTGATATCGAAAATTGTGACCTGTTATCAGAATAAAAAATATTTAGGATCGAGTGGAAAAAAATAGGGGCGGTCAGGTAACTAGAACCACACGGTTTTATTTGGCCTAATAAAAAAAATGTGGTCTTTTTAAAATCATTAGTATTATTTTTATCTAAGTAAATGTCTCTCTCTATTTGTACTGCAGACAAAACACTCCCGGGATAGTTTAGCCGTCTAACAATGACAAACACAACACTTAGCAGAGAGACAAAACACTCCGGGTAGTTTTCACTTGTACTCCGTTACAGGTCCTTTCGCAACCATAACAAAAGAACAGACTGCTTTGCCACGCCCCCTTTGCTTTTCCTCCAATCCGCGATTGCCACATCGGCGACTGCATTAAGGTGATGACTTCTGGTACTGTGACTCCAACTTTCCCTGCAATGAATTGCAACCCAATCCAGTCCGGGGCACATTGCTCCTGTTATACAGCGCCCTCACAGGTAGGGAGGACGATTTCTGACTTGACTTCACTCTCTCTCACAGTCCTCCACTGTGCGAATGCCGTGGCCAGCGCTGCCAGATTCCTTCCTCTTTTTTTTTTTTTTTTTTTTAGCAACGCCCCACTATTAACCAGCCAAAAAAGTAGCCAGATTGTGTTTTTTAAACCAGCAATTACATCTGACAAATATATATTATAAAACTATAAATAAGTGCTACTGTGGCAAAGTGGCTAGTGGAGGGGAACAGGTATAGCGGTGATGCGATGCAGGAGTGACAGGCAGACAACAGTTTCCAGTGAAAAGGTGCTTTTATTTATAATCCAGGTCTGGTGACCGTAAAATAATAAATCCCCGGCGATACACAACCATGTGTAAAGCGCGGAGATAACAAAACAGGGCACAGTCCAGAACAAAAATGAACCCACGGTCACCAGTCCTGGGTGAGTGCAGACGTGAGGGTGCGTGGTGAATACACAGATACGGTGGTGTGCAGGGGTGCTCCGGACAGTGCTGACCCTTTGCGACAGCTCTGGAGTAGTGCTCTAACTGTCTACAGTGAAATAAACACAGACAGTTAATAAACAAACACAACACGTAATCACAAAAACACTGCGAGTTCCACTCTCGCTCCTTCTTCCTCCAAACGTTCTACCCAAACGAAGGAAAAGATCAGCGTTACCCTGGCCCCTATATGTAATCCCGCATGATATCTAGGTAAACGGTTGCAGCTGCCTTATTACTTGCAGCTGCCTCTCGTTTACCTTTCAAATCAATACGGTCTTACAACAGAGTCTCGCTTCTTTCCAGGCTGACCCACTTCCCTGACCCGGAAACGAACTGTCAGGCCAGCCCTTCCAGATACTTCTCCTCTCGTTCTTTAGCGCCCTCACAGGTCGGGAGGAAGATTCATCACCAGAACTCATCTTTCCCTCACAGCTACACATGTGCTTAAATAATAAAAACACAGCCCAGGTAAGTCCCGGTATAAACCATTCTTAGTGTGTCTCTCTGCTGCGCTTGGTAAGTCCCGGTATAAACCATTCTTAGTGTGTCTCTCTGCTTCGCTTGGTAAGTCCCGGTATAAACCATTCTTAGTGTGTCTCTCTGCTTCGCTTGGTAAGTCCCGGTATAAACCATTCTTAGTGTGTCTCTCTGCTTCGCTTGGTAAGTCCCGGTATAAACCATTCTTAGTGTGTCTCTCTGCTTCGCTTGGTAAGTCCCGGTATAAACCATTCTTAGTGTGTCTCTCTGCTTCGCTTGGTAAGTCCCGGTATAAACCATTCTTAGTGTGTCTCTCTGCTTCGCTTGGTAAGTCCCGGTATAAACCATTCTTAGTGTGTCTCTCTGCTTCGCTTGGTAAGTCCCGGTATAAACCATTCTTAGTGTGTCTCTCTGCTTCGCTTGGTAAGTCCCGGTATAAACCATTCTTAGTGTGTCTCTCTGCTTCGCTTGGTAAGTCCCGGTATAAACCATTCTTAGTGTGTCTCTCTGCTTCGCTTGGTAAGTCCCGGTATAAACCATTCTTAGTGTGTCTCTCTGCTTCGCTTGGTAAGTCCCGGTATAAACCATTCTTAGTGTGTCTCTCTGCTTCGCTTGGTAAGTCCCGGTATAAACCATTCTTAGTGTGTCTCTCTGCTTCGCTTGGTAAGTCCCGGTATAAACCATTCTTAGTGTGTCTCTCTGCTTCGCTTGGTAAGTCCCGGTATAAACCATTCTTAGTGTGTCTCTCTGCTTCGCTTGGTAAGTCCCGGTATAAACCATTCTTAGTGTGTCTCTCTGCTTCGCTTGGTAAGTCCCGGTATAAACCATTCTTAGTGTGTCTCTCTGCTTCGCTTGGTAAGTCATAAACCATCTTAGTGTGTCTCTCTGCTTCGCTTGGTAAGTCCCGGTATAAACCATTCTTAAACCATTCTTAGTGTGTCTCTCTGCTTCGCTTGGTAAGTCCCGGTATAAACCATTCTTAGTGTGTCTCTCTGCTTCGCTTGGTAAGTCCCGGTATAAACCATTCTTAGTGTGTCTCTCTGCTTCGCTTGGTAAGTCCCGGTATAAACCATTCTTAGTGTGTCTCTCTGCTTCGCTTGGTAAGTCCCGGTATAAACCATTCTTAGTGTGTCTCTCTGCTTCGCTTGGTAAGTCCCGGTATAAACCATTCTTAGTGTGTCTCTCTGCTTCGCTTGGTAAGTCCCGGTATAAACCATTCTTAGTGTGTCTCTCTGCTTCGCTTGGTTTTTTCTCAGTTTACAAGCACCGCTGGTTCTTATCCAATGAGACCAAACGCAGGAGGTCCAGGAAGGAAAATGTAATCAGAAATTTGTGTAAAATTAAACTGTCCAGAACTGTCTGCAGATACATCAGGGCTGTAAATCTGGGTTTAACTGACGACACATTTAAACCCACTGTTAATCCGGTCATTCGACTGGACGTATATTTCATATTTCACTCAGTTCAGATTTGTATATTTTACTTCCAATATTGTGAGTCATATTTTAACCTCGGTTTGTTATTCAAAGCGCGTACCATACAGATCCACTCAAAGACAAACAATGCTAAGCATAAAAGCATAAAGACTGTAAGTTAGCAAGAAAACGTAATCTATTTTAATAGCATTAAAAAAAAAACATTCATAGTTGATTTTACAACGTACCATTTCTCCATAAGCTCCATAAAAAGTGTGTGTATCCGACACTGAAAAAACATTAAAAAAACAACAACAACTCAATATGTGAATTAAACAAACACAGGGCACAAGAGTCCATTTTTAGTTGCATTCACTCATATTGTTGGAAGGAAACAAAATATGTCCAGAACCAAATACCTTTTTTTTATTACAAATCAAAGCCATAAATTACAATACTCGTTCCCAGCATCCCTCCCCTTCACAGCGGTGCGTGCACATTAACATGAAAAAATAAAGACTTCATTTCCCAGCGTCCCTCCCCTTCACAGCAGCGCTTGTGTATTAACATGAAAAAATAAAGACTTCATTTCCCAGCGTCCCTCCCCTTCACAGCAGCGCTTGTATATTAACATGAAAAAATAAAGACTTCATTTCCCAGCGTCCCTCCCCTTCACAGCAGCGCTTGTGTATTAACATGAAAAAATAAAGACTTCATTTCCCAGCGTCCCTCCCCTTCACAGCAGCGCTTGTGTATTAACATGAAAAAATAAAGACTTCATTTCCCAGCGTCCCTCCCCTTCACAGCAGCGCTTGTGTATTAACATGAAAAAATAAAGACTTCATTTCCCAGCGTCCCTCCCCTTCACAGCAGCGCTTGTGTATTAACATGAAAAAATAAAGACTTCATTTCCCAGCGTCCCTCCCCTTCACAGCAGCGCTTGTGTATTAACATGAAAAAATAAAGACTTCATTTCCCAGCGTCCCTCCCCTTCACAGCAGCGCTTGTGTATTAACATGAAAAAATAAAGACTTCATTTCCCAGCGTCCCTCCCCTTCACAGCAGCGCTTGTGTATTAACATGAAAAAATAAAGACTTCATTTCCCAGCGTCCCTCCCCTTCACAGCAGCGCTTGTGTATTAACATGAAAAAATAAAGACTTCATTTCCCAGCGTCCCTCCCCTTCACAGCAGCGCTTGTGTATTAACATGAAAAAATAAAGACTTCATTTCCCAGCGTCCCTCCCCTTCACAGCAGCGCTTGTGTATTAACATGAAAAAATAAAGACTTCATTTCCCAGCGTCCCTCCCCTTCACAGCAGCGCTTGTGTATTAACATGAAAAAATAAAGACTTCATTTCCCAGCGTCCCTCCCCTTCACAGCAGCGCTTGTGTATTAACATGAAAAAATAAAGACTTCATTTCCCAGCGTCCCTCCCCTTCACAGCAGCGCTTGTGTATTAACATGAAAAAATAAAGACTTCATTTCCCAGCGTCCCTCCCCTTCACAGCAGCGCTTGTGTATTAACATGAAAAAATAAAGACTTCATTTCCCAGCGTCCCTCCCCTTCACAGCAGCGCTTGTGTATTAACATGAAAAAATAAAGACTTCATTTCCCAGCGTCCCTCCCCTTCACAGCAGCGCTTGTGTATTAACATGAAAAAATAAAGACTTCATTTCCCAGCGTCCCTCCCCTTCACAGCAGCGCTTGTGTATTAACATGAAAAAATAAAGACTTCATTTCCCAGCGTCCCTCCCCTTCACAGCAGCGCTTGTGTATTAACATGAAAAAATAAAGACTTCATTTCCCAGCGTCCCTCCCCTTCACAGCAGCGCTTGTGTATTAACATGAAAAAATAAAGACTTCATTTCCCAGCGTCCCTCCCCTTCACAGCAGCGCTTGTGTATTAACATGAAAAAATAAAGACTTCATTTCCCAGCGTCCCTCCCCTTCACAGCAGCGCTTGTGTATTAACATGAAAAAATAAAGACTTCATTTCCCAGCGTCCCTCCCCTTCACAGCAGCGCTTGTGTATTAACATGAAAAAATAAAGACTTCATTTCCCAGCGTCCCTCCCCTTCACAGCAGCGCTTGTGTATTAACATGAAAAAATAAAGACTTCATTTCCCAGCATCCCTCCCCTTCACAGCAGCGCTTGTGTATTAACATGAAAAAATAAAGACTTCATTTCCCAGCGTCCCTCCCCTTCACAGCAGCGCTTGTGTATTAACATGAAAAAATAAAGACTTCATTTCCCAGCATCCCTCCCCTTCACAGCTTGTGTATTAACAGAAAAAAGAAAGACTTCATTTCCCATTCCCCTTTGTGTATTAACAGAAAAAATAAGGACTCATTAAACTCCCCTTCACAGCATATGTGTATTAACATGAAAAAACAAAAACTTCAAGCGTCCCTGGTGGTTGGTTCTGAATCAAACACATTAACCCCCTCACTGAAGGAAATGTCTGCAAGTCCTGAAGCAAACAATGCATGCATATAAAAGAGAAACATATCTATGCGGAAAAATCATTTGATAATATATTTTACTGTTAAGTTGCGTTTAAATGTATAATCAATTTAAACAACACTATTTTTAATCCACGTTTACCGTTTAAAACATTGCAGCTGTAATTTAAATACAAAACTATTTTAATTGTACTGATACAGTTCTTACACTAGTGACAAATTACTCACCGATACGAGTGTCAGTCATGTGTAAGAACCCCCATATTAACAAACAAGGGTTGCCAATCGTAGGGTAACATTTAATCTCGTTTGCGAAACACACGGGGTAATTTGTACTAGTTTCTGAAAAGTCTTGGCGATCGTTTCGATGGAACATCAGTTTAATTGAATTTTTTATTTCTTGAAAGGTAAAAAAAAGGAGTCCGCAGGGGGGAGGGGGAAAAAGGGTGTCCCGTTATAGCGAAACACGTCTTTGTACTTTTTTCTGGACAAGTAAAAGGCGGCGTAGTGGAGGGGAGGGGAAGGTGTACGTTCGCGACACCAATTTATTGCTTTTTTTTATTTCTTGACGGGGGGGGGGTAAAGGGGTCGCCAAAGGGGGAAGGGGAAGGGTTGTCGCGGCGAAAACACCCCCCAGAATGTACTTTTTTTTTATTTCTGAATTAAAGGGGGGGCGAAGGGGAGTGGAAGGATGTCGTGTTTTTGGCAACACATGTTTAGTTGTGGAAATACCAACATTCGTGTCGAAATGTAAACAAAAAAAAAATAAAAAAAAACAGAGGGTCTTTTGGTTTCAAGGGTATTTGACAAAAACCGTATTAACATTTTTGGGGGTTTTTTCTTCTTTACCACAAAAAAAACCAAAAAAAAAAGGACATTTGTGTTAGATTCGTTTTGGAGTCAGTGGGTATTACAGGGTTCAAGGACTCCTTTGTAAACACATATATTTTGCTCTTTGTATTAGAACTTTTTAGGTGTAACGGGATTAGTAATAAAATGAACAAATTTAAAGCAACCAAAAATTGCTCTTAGCTGGGATTATCAAGGGCAACAATGGTTGAACGTGACTCGCTTAAATCAAAATTTAATGTTCCCTGCTACAAAATTATGATAATATGAACAACTGATGTGGCTATGCTTCTTGTAAATTCTTTTTTGGGGGTATAATCTGTCAGGACTCGTTTGTTTCAAATAAAAGGGGGGCCACACGTGACCCAAGGTACCCCTTCTTGGTGGGACATTTTTTTCCAATCTACACACTTGAAGTGTACTTTCGCTGTGTGTGAACTACACTGAACCCCCTGTATATCTGTGTGTGAACTACACTGAACCCCCTGTATATCTGTGTGAACTACACTGAACCCCCTGTATATCTGTGTGTTTAGGAAAGAACTACACTGAACCCCCTGTATATCTGTGTGAACTACACTGAACCCCCTGTATATCTGTGTGTGAACTACACTGAACCCCCTGTATATCTGTTTGAACTACACTGAACCCCCTGTATATCTGTGTGCGAACTACACTGAACCCCCTGTATATCTGTGTGAACTACACTGAACCCCCTGTATATCTGTGTGTGAACTACACTGAACCCCCTGTATATCTGTGTGTGAACTACACTGAACCCCCTGTATATCTGTGTGTGAACTACACTGAACCCCCTGTATATCTGTGTGTGAACTACACTGAACCCCCTGTATATCTGTGTGTGAACTACACTGAACCCCCTGTATATCTGTGTGTGAACTACACTGAACCCCCTGTATATCTGTGTGTGAACTACACTGAACCCCCTGTATATCTGTGTGTGAACTACACTGAACCCCCTGTATATCTGTGTGTGAACTACACTGAACCCCCTGTATATCTGTGTGTGAACTACACTGAACCCCCTGTATATCTGTGTGTGAACTACACTGAACCCCCTGTATATCTGTGTGAACTACACTGAACCCCCTGTATATCTGTGTGTGAACTACACTGAACCCCCTGTATATCTGTGTGTGAACTACACTGAACCCCCTGTATATCTGTGTGTGAACTACACTGAACCCCCTGTATATCTGTGTGAACTACACTGAACCCCCTGTATATCTGTGTGAACTACACTGAACCCCCTGTATATCTGTGTGTGAACTACACTGAACCCCCTGTATATCTGTGTGTGAACTACACTGAACCCCCTGTATATCTCTATGTGAACTTTAATCATTCAACACCCTGTAAAACGTCTTTGTTTTAAAGGTGTATAGCATAACATTGTAAAATATACGTGGCGACAAAATAAAAATGTTTTAAATTTAAAAATGATCAGAATCTCTATTGAAAAGACCTACATTTTATGTTGACTCAGTTTCGCTAGACACTGTCTGTGAAGCTATAAGAACAAATCACATACATTGAAAAGTGTTGAATTAATCAAGGGAAGTAAAAACTGTACAATACTTGTAAGGCATCTTGAATATTGTGTTCATTTCTGGTCACCTCTCTATAAAAAAGATTTGCTGCTCTAGAAAGAGTGAAAGAAGAGCGAGAATTATTCCGGGCTTAAAAGGCATGTCCTACGAGACATGCTAAAAGAATTGAATCTGTTCAGTATTTAACAAAGAAGACTACACTAATTCATTCAGTATTATAAAAGGATAATACTGTGACATAGTATTCGTATTGTTGACGTGTCATTATGTGAGTTTCAGGTTTGTATTGTTTTATTACGTACAAAAGTAAAATAAAATTGTCAACATGGTGATTATATAAATATATACTGAAGATTAGATATATATATCTATATATATTAATAATATATGTCTAATAATATATATATTTATACGCTACATATCTACAAAGTATATAAATTACACACATAGTACACCGCTAGTTGAAGTTGTGGACCTGGGGGCTAAGCAATGAAAGGAATTAGTACATAAAATGTTCTTATGTGTATGAAGAAATATGTTTACTGTCCCTAAACGATTTGTAATTTTGACGACTATGACAATGGTCTCCTATTTTCTTATAAGTTGTAATATAGTCTATATATCAACACTGAACCCCTATTCGTTACTTTCATTAATATGTGTATTTCTCGTATTGTATGACAATCAAAACACTTTATTGTTGTCGTGGATTTAAAACAAACGTGCATTGAGAATAAACACAGCCCCGCTTCAGCTGCAGCGCTGCTCGCCCCGCTTCTTATTACACGAGATTGCAGCTCTGCGCTGGTGATGACCTCATAATCGAGAGAACAGTGAAAACACGCGCGAGCAAAACAGCCAGCCCGCCAAAGAACATTCACCCGCGAGATGCGCTCAAAACAAGCGAACCTGGCGGGAAACGCGACACTCGGGCAGCACCGGCCGCGGCACCGGACTGCAACTGAACAAAAACAAACGCGCTGACACTGCCGCGCCGCTTCACAAACACAAACAATGCGCTCCTGCCCACAACAGCCCAGCCCCTTCAAAACAGCACAATATAACAGCGTTCTGCCGTTTAAAACACAGTGTGCACCTCGACACAGACCCGCTGAGCTGCTCTCTGCCTCCCACAGGGTCTGAACGGGTCTGCTGCCCCAGAACCGGGAGCCGCTGCGCAACCAGGGATATACCAAAACACTGTTCAGAGCGGTGTGGCAATTCATCTAATATGGACCGCAAATGGAAATGTGACACCCCGGATCTTTTAATTAAAAAAATTAATTCATATTTTCAATTTTACCATCGTAATCGATCTTGTCGATATTAAGACTATTTGAATGCAGGTACCCCTCCCCATGTCGGAGTTGGTATAGTCCTGTATTATCCACCTGGACGCTGTGTCTGAAGCAGCAGCGCCGGTGCAGCGGGTTTTTCGCAGATATATACTCTGTGTTTTCTACCGGTACTGCTATTTCCCGTCCCCTTCTTCAGAACGAGATGTCCAAACACTAACACTATACCCCTCATAATGTTTTCTGAAGTATATCAGGTTAATTCAGGTTGAGCGCCGTTGTCTCAAGCAGATCCGCAATGGCGTGGGCAGGGCGCAGTTTCGCCGCTTTCTCTTCGCTAGTCTCGGGGGGTCAGGGCGGGTGATCTTGTTTT
>NW_024474036.1:0-13913 GCF_017654505.1 Polyodon spathula | reverse complement strand
CTCTATGCTGGATGTGATTCTAGTGGAATCTGTCCCTGCCATTTGCCCTCAGACTTGCCAACCTTAGAACAACCTTGGTTAATTTTTGCTATATGCTTTATACTACAGTTTGTCCACATGCACTGTAATTAATTGCTAGCAGTAAATTGAGAAAGACCACAATTAAAAAGGTTCAAAGTTTTCACAAAAAAATGTATATATTATATAAATTAAAATTTGAAAACTTTTACAAAAGCACCTTGAAGACAGATAGGGATTTACCACCTTTCATTCTGTCAGGAAAGTTGCTGCTATAAATCTGTGTGGAAGTCTGTTCTCCAGAATTATTCATGGCGTTTGTTAGGTTCTTTATCAAAATGTGTCAGATCTGCTATTCTGCTTATTAACATGCATGACTGGATATTAAATATTCAAAAAATGTAGCTGATGTCCCTTTAAGAGGATTTTGCTTTGCAGACAGTGCCAATGAATAACCCTATGAATCCTAACAAAGTGAGAAGCCACTAAAATGTTTCCAAGTCATCATGGTATTAAAGAACTGAAAAAACAGAAAGGAGAACAAGAACGGGAAGTCTCAGGTTTTTAAAAAAAAATGTTCCATTGAAGTCGTATTTCTTTTTTTTGGTTTTTCTTTTGGGATAAATTGAATGTACAGCACCCCCTTTTGAAGCTTAATGTGAGAATTTGTTTGAAAGATTATAGGGTAAATATATCTCTCTTCTCCAGATGAGGAACAAAAAAACATTATCCATTAGGCTCTTTTCATATATGAATGTGATAAATAATGTGCACAGTCTCTTGTACACAATTATGTTACAGCCTGTTTAAAATAGTTTTAACCATTAGAGCAAAATGTAGACTCCAGAGGAACATCCCAAGGCAATTCACGCCTGTTGGTGTTAATAATGCATAAAGCTCTCACACTTGTAAAATGTGACATGTGACTCCCTTGAGATAAACACAGTGTTTATTTGGGTGCGTCTCAAATTCTTCAAGACTGGATTTAACACATTCTTTAACATGTAAAGTACTGGTATGTGGCATCAAGCTCAGCTTAATTGTTACACTTAAAAATAACTGCAGGTTCATATGGCATCTAATATAATTGCATAGGAACACCATATGAACAGTTCATTTTTTGTTGTATTTAATTGTTTTTTGCTGGTTATACTGCTAACGTAGTTTAAAACAGTGAGAACATTTTGTGCTTTAGTGGCCATTATGTTAAAGTGCTACTTATTTTTCTTCCATTTTCACCCTGAACAGGCTCATTTGTATGGCTATTCAGAATTTACTTTACAGTACAGGGTTCCCAGTGGATCATCTTGTAAAAAGACTACTGCTTGGAGTGTAGGGTCATGCAAGCTTGGTATGAATCATGTTCGTGCCCAGTTGTTGATCTTGGTTGGGCGCTCAAAGGAAGCACTGCATTGGCATTTGTTCTCCTTTGGGTTAAAGTTGGCTAGGTATAGTTCAATGAAGAGATGGTTCTCTGATACCTTTACAAAGATTGTTAATGATAATGCAGTGCCACAACAAAGCTGTTCTTGGGGCAGGTATAATGGCATGATTCTCTTTGTAACTGAGAAGCAAGACTCTGAACCAGTTTTTAATTCTCACCCTTTCAATGGGTTAGTCACAAGGTGAAGGGTTTTTTCTTGCCTGTTTTGTTTGTTTTTTTTGCTGAACGTTCCTTGTTTGTTGTCACTTTTATCTTGCCCACTGCTAGCTGCATCTTATACACACTATCCCACTTCTACCAATTTACACCATTTCTTTAGCTGTGAAAATATAACTTTCTGCTGGGTAACGTATCTAGAACATAGATATATAACAGTGTGGCTCTCATAGGCACCTAAGAAAAGATGATGGAAGTTTTTAACACCTTGAAATGTACAGTATTTGCCTCAGAGACACAACACTTAAAGGTCTACTGCTTCCCAGAGACACGAGCCTGCAAATACAAACACCAATGTGCTGTGTTCTCTGTGATGTGTACTTTTGAAATTATTTTTCTTTCATGTTATGTTTGAGCAAAAGTACTCAGCATTTCCCACTTGACCCTGTACTACCAAAACTCTCAGGGCCCTATTCGGAAGCAGGTGGTAAATAAAAACTGCTTTCAAACTAGCAAGAAAAGGCTTCCCCACCGAAGTGTGCTGCTGAATCACTGTTCTGAGTAGTTTCATTTGGGTTTTACTAGAAATACACTATTTTAAATTATATTCCTATCCATAAATGTTTCTTTGTATTCCATTAAAATACTAGATCTCTAATACATAACATATATATATATATATATATATATATATATATATATATATATAATATATATATATATAGATATATATATATATATCGTGGGTTTGGGATATCGATAAAAACGTAACACCCAAACAACTCTTTTTGTTTTTGTGTATAATCACATCGATAAAAATAAACTCACAAAGTGAAGACGAAATTTTTACACGAGATTTTGCTTCTGCTTTTTAAAAGGTAAAAGGTGGCCTATTTTTAATTAAGCAACTGGTCCCAGGGGAGCAGGCACTGGCAGCTGGTGGAACCAAGGAGGGTGACTGTGCCAGGAAGGGTATTTTTTATCTGCTTTTAATTTCTCTACAAAATAAATAATAACAATACAAATAATAATAATTTCTCGATATGATAGTTTGAGAATTTGATTTATTTGTGGTTATGCCATGTACATTGTAAATGATGCATGTACTATGTGGTATAAGGGCACTTCTCTCATTTATTTTATGTTATTTAAAATCAGCAACAGTTAACAATAACTTTGTCTAACAATATTTTAATCTCGCTGAAATAACACTGTAATAATAAATATGATTGTGTATTTCCAATGCAACAACATGCTTGATTACATAATAGAAAAGGTTACAGTTACTAGCATCTTTTGTAATCACACTGTACTGTGATTGTTTAGTTGCAGTGTAATTACTAAATAACCACATGTGTAACTACAGTGTAATTACTGTGCAGTTATCATACTCTGTTACTGTAGTGTTACACGGAATTAACTAGGGAGCACTATATGTGTGTACATCATATACAGTATGCAATACATGTTGCAAACAGAATGTGTATTATAGCTAACCTTGTTATTTAAAGCATATTTGAATTAGTAAAATACATTTTGATATTCTCGTTTGTGGAAACCTTTAAACTAAACGCGTGATTTTTTTTTTTTTTTTTTTTTTTTACGCAATCCTAGAACAATACAATGCATTCAAAACATGATTGATCTGTTAAAACATCTCTTTAACCAGCTCACAAATAAGTTAATACCTTGGGAATAGGATCCCATTATCTTATATATGAGACAAATATGCCTATTCCATATGTTTAGTTTATATTTGCATTGCTTCCAAGCTCTACTGTATATTCCTTGTAAGCTGTGCGTTCAAGACAGTTATTGCAGTTGATATTGCCATATACACATAGAAAGGCCACCACGTTAATTTAAAGAATGTCTAATCGCATTGTAACTCAAATCTCCGGAGTCTGGATTTTTAGATTACCATGCCAAAAAGTCACTAATCTTTTCGATTTTACGCTGTTCGCTTGTTTCAAAAACTGTCAACTGCAGGCTTAGAAAATGTTGAAAACAAAATTGGTTTTCCACTCCGGCAGTCACACAACAGCATTTGATGCCTCTCCCTGTGTGCAATAATCTTCACGCTCTGTCTGAACAGATAGCACTCCCAGTAAGCATATAGCATGACTGGAATATTCTCAGCAGTTAGCTCTTACACTGCCAGTAGTATTTCCATGGCAATTTGGATGCATTCTAATGAAAGCAGGTCTTTGGAAAAGCAGTTCTTCAGTGTCAACTCCAATACAGATAATGTCAGTGCCAAATGCACTTCTCAGCTTTGGATTAGTTTGTCTCATAGGTTTATTGAAGTATATGTTTTTTTTTTTGTATGTATTATTATCTTCTATAGAATATTCTGTTCCTGTATTTGGGTATCCTAATTGTCCATGCACCTGATTTGGTTGCTAATTCCGGGTTTGAAATCAAGGGTTCCAATCAATGCTCCAAGCAATGTGCTTACTTGAGTAAAATATTTAAACGGATGTGATTTTTGTATTTTATTTATTTTTTTATTTTTATTTTTTATTTTTTTATCGGAACATACTTATGTGTTGTTAATTCAATTTAAATAAATATAGTTTAACATTTCCCTGGCTTATTGTAGAGCCACTCCTGTGATTTCTCAGGAAACCACATGTGTTTCTCTATGCAAGGTGTGTTAACATTTTACAGTCAACAGGTGTGATAAATCCTGGCTTCCAGTGGAACAATAAATGGAAGCCACTAGAAACATTTTATATAACAAAACTCTCATAATTGCATTGAGCTCACAGATACAGGTTTTAAGAAGCTCTTCTAAAAGTGCTGATGATTTGCCTGTGTTACTTTTACCATTCCCAAGAGAGTCTCCATCACTCATCATCAATAGCACTGAGATTGACATCCATTGCTTGTTACATTCCTGTACTTAGTGCTATATGGGACATAACTCTCTGAACAAATCTAAAAAGAATATGGTATGCTTCATATTGCTAAAGTGCGAACGTAACAGAGACTGAGCAAGAACCCGGGACCACACATTCCCAAGACATTGCCTTAAACACTATACAAAGGAGCCACGATTGCATGACAACTATTAGAGTTTAGACGACTGGTATAACTGGACCTCCTTGCTTACAGTAAGTTAACATTAGGAACTTCCAATCAGTGCCTGAGAAATCAGACAATAGAGTTTTTAATCCTGGTGGTACAAGACTTGTGTTACTCAGGGTCAGTGCAAACAGGTGACAAAGTAACAGTGCTGGTTCACATACAAGTGTTAGTGAACTGCAACAAATCGCACTGCAACATGATTTCACTTGCTGACCAATTTTGCCAGATGTTAAAGATTTATAAATGAAAGGACATTGGAAGCGCTTCTGTACTCATGATCACGTAACACAGCTGCTCATTTCTTAAATAATGAATATTTCACCAAATGTGTGTTGCATTTCTAGTTTGCACATCATTAACTATGTTAGTTGGTAGTTCGATATGATTCATAATTATTTTAACAATGTTAAATTGAACTTTTCTCTGTCAGATTTTAACATGAGTTTTAGGGCCCTTCCATACCTAGTCTGTTTGGAGACGTTAATTTGCACTAGAGTTCAGTTAACACCCATTTTTGGTTTGTTTTGTTTTTCACCAAATGAGGAGATTAGTTAGTATTTCTTTAGCACTGTCTGTATGTTGCACAATATGTATTACTTCTATAGGCTATTAGACTTAATAGTGCTATGCTATGTTGCATTCATACTAATGTACATTTAATCAAGTGGTCCATGGTGCATTTGTTTTATTAACAATGGTCTGTAAAGTGTTTCAAAAGATTCACTTGAATTATTTTTCTTTCAGTAAATTAATTAATTTAAGTTTCTGCATTATTGTACATTTATCCAGTGACTTGTAAATGTAAATTCTCTAAAAGAAAATATGAAGGTTTTTTTTTTTTTTTTTTTTTTTCCTGATTTTGTATATTTCTTAGTGTTTGTATTTTATGCAATACGGAGACAGCACTATGCATTCTGGGAAAAAAATGTATGCTGAACTTTACTGTTTAATGTATCCTCAGACTGGAAATAGGAATAGGAAATATGAACACAATTTGGAAGCTGATCTTTTTATGAGAGCAGTGGATGAAATAATAGATAATACTAAAATAAACTAAGCTGGTAAAAATAAATAAAAAATCTTCAGTGTATCCATACCTCAGATCAAATGAGCCCTTATTCGTGTCGTATGTGTATCCTTCACAAAGTCTTTCTGAATCTCACTTGTATCTCTTTCTGTATCTCAATGACTTTAGCACAGTGTCCTGGAAGCTGCTTTATTTCTATGTCAAAATACATAAGAATGGGCTATTTTGTTTTTGTAAAACCTGTCAACAGGTTATTATTTGCCTGCTTTTCATATTCGATTCTCTACCCTCTGACACTCATATGCCTGCCACTGGCAACCAGTGGAAAAAACTGCAAACAGCAGGCAATCAAAAAAAAAAAAAAACATCAACCATAACTATTTAATATGGCTTTTTATCACCAAGGGGGGGGGGGGGGGGGGGGCAGGAGGGTACTGGTTACGTGTGTCTGGGTAAATTGTAAAGTGTTGTTTAGAGGGAACAGGTGACCACCATTTCTCAGTCTATCACAAGTCAGCTATCAGATATATTCCTACAGCTATGGCCAAAAGTTCAGCATCACCCTTTAGAATGAACCAATTTTGCTTCATAAAGTCTAAAAAAAAAAGAAAAAACCTGTTGAATAATGTTACATTAACATATTTAATTACACACCGGTTTGTAGTTTTCCATATACTTAACGAAAAACAGACAAAAATTTTAAAATATGACATTTTAAAAATCTAACACGAAATACTCTATGATGCATGGCTTCCGGTAGACTTCTGCAATATCATTTTGTAGTTTCTTTGATTACAATATGATGTTAAATAAAAGATCTAAATTATATTCACATAGTTTTTTTTTTTTTTTAATTACATCTCAATCTTAAAATTCTAGGTGATACAAAACTTTTGTCCATAGCTGCATACTGATCACATAATCAATGGGTTTGAGGCTATGTTGTCCAACATGACTCAGACTGACAACAGCCAGATACAGCTTGAACATCTCTTGAAATATCAAGGAGATGATATCGCTATATCACATTAATCAGCCATGTGAGGGATAGCCTGTTAATGTTGCTGCTACCTCGCTATTTAAGAGTCCTTCTTTTGTTACTAATGGTTTTGTTTTTACAGTAAAAAATCTGCTCTTTTGCTGATTGAATACCTCTGACTGTTTGATTGCCTATTCGTTCTGCAGTTGATTTGCCAGAGGTGATAATTCCACTTTAATGTGTATTTGTAATTAGTCATTTATGTTCTGCCTTGAGCTGCAAAAAGCAATTGTGATTAAAAAAAACAAAAAAAAACAAAACAAAACAAAACACAAACACATTTAGCAAAAGGCAACAGCACTTGAAAGCATTCTATATTTGGGGTTTGGTACATGTATTATAACAAACAGGCTCCCTGATTTGCATTTAATGTCATTTTTATTGTCTATCTACTATATTGTTCTTTGGCGTTTTAGAGCCAATGCTGCCAGAAACGAAACAATTAACACACAATGAATGTGTACTTTTAAAGTATTTAGCTGTTGTTCAGCATTAATGTAAATGTATTAACTTGTTCCTACTTTTGGTCTCATGGGATAGGAATTAATTCAGTGATTAGTATTTCATGCAATTAGTGCAGAGAGGTAGGCAGATGAGCTTGATGACAAATGTGTCGCTCAAGTTCATCCAAAACATGCTCAACTGGATTGGGGTTTGTGGCGACAATGGAAGATGCTTGATGTCTCTTTAGTGCTCCTAAAACCAGTCACCATAATCCTGGAGCAGTGGATGGGTACACTGTTGGGTGGGTTTGCACAACAATGCTTAAGTGAACAATGCCAGCTTTAGCATGCAGGGATCGCGTCACATCATGTGATCAAGCAAAGTTGTTTCTATAATTCATATCCAATAAAGTAAACCAGTCCTAAAAAATGCTAGGCGGTGTCTAATCACGAACAAAGCTAGATAGCTGTATACAAAAAAGCTACAAAATGTTTTCTACAGTACAAACAGCTGGTTCAAGTATTACCACAACCATATTCCAAATGAAAATGAAGACCCCCCCCCAAAAAATATATATATAGTTTGTGCAGCCAGCATGGCATTAATTCTAAGCACCTCTAGCTGTTATATTAAGATGATGGTAATGAAGAAATATTTTATATATTTTCCAGAGACGCTCAGGGACTGGAGCATTGAAGACAATCACATTTCCTTCAGAGCGAAAGGTAAATGACTGCTGATCCATATATGATTATAAGTAATAAAACAATGGGAGATCAGTGTTCGGTTGTTGTATAATATGGTAACAAGATTGCATTTGGCCTAAATTTGCAATTCTATTTGTCATTTTGGCATCAGACCCTTCCTGTTTTGCCTATTTATCTAATTATATTTAGTTTTGCACAGCATTCATCAGTAAACTAGAAGTGTGAAAGGAACTTCAATAATTTATAGAACCAGTACCTTAATGGTACCTGCCTAGCGCACACATTCTCAATAAATCACTTTTTGACAGATCTATTTACCTTCAAAGGCCATTTTTCATTATTAGCCTCCAGCTGAGGCAAGGAATATATCATTTGGGAATATGGGTAAGTTTTAAAAAAAAACACAGATTATTTCCAAGGACTGCTTGTGAAATTATTAAAGGTATGCAATTAAACCCATTCACTTTTTAATTACTCTGCCAGAAAAAAAAGCCTATGTAAATATTACAGTTCAGTCTTATTGTCCTCTTGCTAGGTCTAACACCACTGCTTCAAGAGCAGTCATAAGACACTTAATTTGGTACATTTAAATAGCACAGCATGAATGAAAATTCCTTGTCAGCATTACCTTTCAGAGCACAGCTTACAGGTTTTGGATAGCTGGCAAATATAAATATAAAATTTCATTTCATTATGACTTCAATCCGGTTATAACAATCTCAATATATGTTTTTTTTTTTTTTTCTTTCTATTCAATATGTACGCATTATCATATTAATAAAACCCCCTTTTAAATGTAAATTCTGCAAAAACCAGATCCACAATCCCGGTATTTTTTTATCACTGAAATTAAGCTACATTTGTTTAAAGGCACTTTTTAAAGGTGTTATGAACATAATGTGAAGCAAACACAGTCTATTTTTAATTAGTTCTTAAATAGGTCAACACATATTAACAGTTGATAAAGATTGTATTATGCTGCAGTTATGTAGAGATAAGCATCTGTTTCCCTAGCTGTCTTTTTTGCTGCCAGTGCTATTCCCTGGACTGGCAGACAGCCTTTGTAGTTTGTAAGCAAATAACTACACTAGTTTCCTACTTCCAAAAGTAGAATAACTGTTACATAGCTGTGTTATTGTGCATGAAATCACACAGTGTGTCATTATGAATTAGGGTTTGTAGAAGATTATATGACATTCTACTGTGATATTACTACTGCTATTACTATTAATAATAATAATAATAATAATAATAATAATAATAATAATAATAATAATAATAATAATAATATATATTATTATCTATAAAGACAGGTCAAACAAAAACTATATTATGAAATACAAATATGACATGTTTTATACATGCGTTGCCTTGATTATTGTATTCTGTACAGTGTCTATGGTTTAACATTTCAACTAATAATAAAAACAAAACAAAACAAACAAAAAAACAAACAAACAAAAAACAGTAGAGTTGTTCAGCATGAGCCTACAGCCACCGGTTTATACAGTAGTTCAATCTGTGGTTCTGTCTCTTTAAGAGCTGAATTTTAAGCAAGAACCCCCTCCTTCCATCTCCTCGAGACATTCTGCACAGCCCTGAAATTGCTCCACTCACTTTGTCTCGAATGAAGAGCTGCTGTGAAAAAAAAAAAAAAAAAAAAAGTCGTCACATGTTTTCACATATCTGTGTTCTTTGAAGCCTGCCTTATACAGTGAGGGGCATTGCTAAACTGACTGCATAGGTTGGTTCAAAACAGAACGGGGGACCGGGTCTGGCAGTATACTGATAGAGAAATCATCACAAAAACAAAATAAATGAAAAACGCTGGACGTCAAAGACCGTAATAACTGTCAAAGAAGACAAGAAAAGATACTTGCTTGGGAGTTGTTGTTTTTTTGCCATTTCTTTTTTTTTTTTTTTTTTTTTTTCAATGTAAACTGCCGTCCAGTTGCTATAGCAAAATCACCACAACATTTGTTGAAGATGGCTTGAGGAATTCGTTTGAAGAAACAACGCTCAAAGTTCAACAGAAATCATTTTTAACAACTGTTATATACTCCTGTTACTCATGGGGATAATTTTGTTAAGAAACATTATAGAAACATTGAAAATTGCCGAAGTCCGATTTGTTTCCCATTGAGATTAAAAGCAACATATTTTCAGGATTAACCCTGTTAATTCAACACAGTTGTTTTTGTATGTCTAGTCTAACTGTGGGAAGTAAATATTTTCCTCTGAAGATTTGGAGAATTGACAACACTTTTGAGAACTTGAAACTAAAACAAACACATTTACCAAAGCCAACACAGAAAAGTATTTGTGCATCGAGATAGCTGCTACGTAAAGGGCTTGAATATTTTCAGTGAGGTGATGCAGAAATATTCTCTCCATGAACGACCTGCTGCACTTCACCTTGAGTCATCACCCAACGCAAGTAAGTCAAACTTCAACGTCTGAAGCAACTGGGATAGTCTAACCAATTTGTAATGGAGAAGTTCTGTAAATCAAAGTGAACTTTAGTATATTATATATCTATATATAATATCTATATAATATATATCTATATATTATTATATATATATATATATACAGCTCTGGAAAAAATTAAGAGACCACTGCAAAATGATCAGTTTCTCTGGTTTTACTATTTATAGGTATGTGTTTGGGTAAAATGAACATTTTTGTTTTATTCTATAAACTACTGACAACATTTCTCCCAAATTCCAAATAAAAATATTGTCATTTAGAGCATTTATTTGCAGAAAATGACAACTGGTCAAAATAACAAAAAAGATGCAGTGTTGTCAGACCTTGAATAATGCAAAGAAAATAAGTTCATATTCATTTTTAAACAACACAATACTAATGTTTTAACTTAGGAAGAGTTCAGAAATCAATATTTGGTGGAATAACCCTGATTTTCAAGCACAGCTTTCATGCATCTTGGCATGCTCTCCACCAGTCTTTAACATTGATGTTGGGTGACTTTATGCCACTCCTGGTGCAAAAATTCAAGCAGCTTGGCTTTGTTTGATGGCTTGTGACCATCCATCTTCCTCTTGATCACATTCCAGAGGTTTTCAATGGGGTTCAGGTCTGGAGATTGGGCTGGCCATGACAGGGTCTTGATCTGGTGGTCCTCCATCCACACCTTGATTGACCTGGCTGTGTGGCATGGAGCATTGTCCTGCTGGAAAAACCAATCCTCAGAGTTGGGGAACATTGTCAGAGCAGAAGGAAGCAAGTTTTCTTCCAGGACAACCTTGTACTTGGCTTGATTCATGCGCCCTTCACAAAGACAAATCTGCCCGATTCCAGCCTTGCTGAAGCACCCCCAGATGAGTCAAATTTTCAGCTTTGCCCAACACCTGGTCATCTAATGGTTAGACGGAGACCTGGAGAGGCCTACAAGCCACAGTGTCTCGCACCCACTGTGAAATGTGGTGGAGGATCGGTGATGATCTGGGGGTGCTTCAGCAAGGCTGGAATCGGGCAGCTTTGGCATGAATCAAGCCAAGTACAAGGTTGTCCTGGAAGAAAACTTGCTTCCTTCTGCTCTGACAATGTTCCCCAACTCTGAGGATTGTTTTTTCCAGCAGGACAATGCTCCATGCCACACAGCCAGGTCAATCAAGGTGTGGATGGAGGACCACCAGATCAAGACCCTGTCATGGCCAGCCCAATCTCCAGACCTGAACCCCATTGAAAACCTCTGGAATGTGATCAAGAGGAAGATGGATGGTCACAAGCCATCAAACAAAGCCGAGCTGCTTGAATTTTTGCACCAGGAGTGGCATAAAGTCACCCAACATCAATGTGAAAGACTGGTGGAGAGCATGCCAAGACGCATGAAAGCTGTGCTTGAAAATCAGGGTTATTCCACCAAATATTGGATTTCTGAACTCTTCCTAAGTTAAAACATTAGTATTGTGTTGTTTAAAAATTAATATGAACTTATTTTCTTTGCATTATTCGAGGTCTGACAACACTGCATCTTTTTTGTTATTTTGACCAGTTGTCATTTTCTGCAAATAAATGCTCTAAATGACAATATTTTTATTTGGAATTTGGGAGAAATGTTGTCAGTAGTTTATAGAATAAAACAAAAATGTTCATTTTACCCAAACACATACCTATAAATAGTAAAACCAGAGAAACTGATAATTTTGCAGTGGTCTCAATTTTTTCCAGAGCTGTGTGTGTGTGTATATATATATATATATATATATATATATACTCATATATATATATATATATATATAATAGATATCTATATAATTATATAATTCATAATATATAATATATATATATATATATATAATATAATGTTTTGTGTTTAATAATACACACGTTGGAATGCAACTAATATTGCATTACTTTACAAATAAGGGGACTTGCAGCAACAAGTCACCAAGGTTACAAGGGCACAAAGTTCCAAAGCTATAACACTGTTTTTCTTTTGTCGTCTCCCATTTTGCAGTGGAGAATGTGTTAAAAGACTTGAGAAAATGCTGAAAGAATTATTCATAAACTCAACAGTTGTCGCAAGCCTTGAACTGCTGACCCAGACAAATGCGCCTACCCTAAACACTCCCCAGGGTTCAATCAGCGTTGCAGCGCTGCTACGGCCAACCGGCAGAGGAATGAGGGATGGGGAGTTAAGTAAACCGGATCTAGTAACCTACGTGGTCATTTTCCTTATTATGTTTGTTCTGGTGGTAATGATTGTGGTGTTTATTAACTGCCAGCTGAAGAACTCCTTGTTCGCAACCATGCCCTACGACAGGTCGCTAAGAGAAGCACGGACCTCCTGGAAGACTGCTAGAGTGTGACGTGCAGCCACTGTCAACATACTAACGGGAAAGATATGTTTTGTTTCAACTTGATCATATCTAATTGGTTGATTCCGTGGACTTGCAATGCTCAAATGCCGTTCTAGACGACAAACATAAACTGTCCATTTGTAATTGTATATACAGTAATGGCAATACCACAATTTAAACAATGTGGACTCCCGTTTAAAATTGTGCCACAATATGATGTCCCACTCCGAAACACTTGTTTCGGGATATTAAGCTGTTAACACTGTATGTAAATTAAGTCCAATAAAGGATGTTTCAGTGTGATTGGTGTGGTAGATTTATTTATCTCTCTATGTATAGGATTGTTATGCTATATGTTTGATATTATTTTAAACCAGCACCCGTAGTTAATGGTGAATATTATATTAGTTGGGCCGAAACAAATACATACTGTAGAGATTGATATTTAATTTTCCAGTTGGAAATTACAGCATTCACTGGGCCTTTGTTTATCACATCATCAAATCAAATGCAATGCTAGCGAAATAGTTTTGCTGGTTCAAGAAAAAGAATCAAAAAAGCATGTTACAACATTGATGATATTTCCAACCGGGTAGTCGGCTGTATTTTAACATTGATAAAGGTGGAATTTTGTCTTTATGCCATCAGCCTGTTGCTATTTTTAAGTTTCTATTCTTAAGGGGTGTTTTTTAGATATATAACAGCCCAACATTTGTTGCAGGGAACACAGAAACAGAAGTTATATTTAAAATCTCACCAGGACCTACGGAGATTATGTTCCAGAGCCTATATTATTACCATCCGTCTAGGTCTAGGACAGGGGTTCCCAAAGTTTTGGTGATGGAGCGCCAATTTCCAGAGGTCGCATGGGATGGGGGGCAGCACAAGGAAATCTACCACTCATGAAACCGAAATATGTCCCAAATCATACCTTTTTTATTTCCTATACATTTTTGTATTTAAATTAGGAATATATATTACTACCACTGCAACACCAGCAGGTTTGAAATGTATTTGTATTTTATCCTGTGTCTTGGTGCCACAACAGGCTTAGGTTTGAGCACCAATATCATGCTGTCACATCTTACATTGTCCTGGTCACAACAATTAAAGAAGATAATACTGAAACAGGTACTCTTCAAACTATACCAATTAAACTCTT
>NW_024474035.1:0-3000 GCF_017654505.1 Polyodon spathula | reverse complement strand
TTGTGAGTTATTCTTCAGTAGTGAGGCAGAATGCATCTTGACTCTGCTTAATTCAAATCTCTAGGGACCATACAAATAATTTGAGATGTGCAAAATTCAAATTAAGCAAATTCTGTAAATTGTCCCATGGTGTGGACATTTAGCGCTAATTCCATAGTAAAAGTGCAGAAATAAAACACAAACATTACTGTATTTTACCTTGATGTATTTATTTATTTTTTTCTATCTGAATACAATGAAATAATCACACATTTCTATTTAAAGTGCAGCATTAATTATTCATAAATAATCTGCCATTAAATTGGTGCTTTTTATGCAATTACATACGATTGCTACGTATCATCCTGCTAGCTACTGTACTGCAGCCTGACTGTAGTCTTATTCAGACACACTGTACAAAAAAGAAATGTAACAGTAACAATTTTAAACTGTAGCCGGTACTGTTACTACAGTAGTACTTTCCCCAACAAAAGATCCAAGTTGAACACAAAAGATCCAAGTTGGGGGGCTGCACCAAATGTCCTCATGGGCAGCATTTGGCCTGCGGGCCGCACTTTGTGAATGTACACTTCTAAAACTACAGTGGTTTTGCACTATGACGCTCAATAGAGGACCCTCATTGGCAGCTAGGACAGCAGTGGTTTGAATTGTGATATTTTGATGAGATACAAGACAATTTCTCAATGATTGCTGTATTCTGTGAATTAGATATTTTCTTTTTGTTTTGTACATGGAAACACCTGCCAACCAAGCACCTGCTGAATTATCTGCTGTCTTGCCCAACATAACTAAAACAGACACTAAAGATATGCAGATTTTATATAATGGCAGTCATGAGAGGGGCATCCAGTTTATTTACTCTCTATATGTCATGTGTTTCCCATGTTTTGTCCTGAAGGCAAAGCCTAAATAAACAGTCAAGAAGGTATGATTTCCAGCTAAACCCTTATACAAGTTTGCCACAGTATGTTTTTCACAATCCTTTTTGCAGTTTCACCATGCTTTTTCCATGGTTATACTATTCATTTACCATAGTTTACCCTGGTTTGCTATGTTTATCGCTTTTCTTTACAATGCTTACCTATGGTTTGCCCTACTTTCACTATTACATGTTGCTATGGTTTTACTCTGGGAAACTTTTATAGCAAAACTATGGAAGGGACTACTAACAATCACCAAGGAACCCTACTCATAATTATGGTATAAGAATGTTTCTGAAATCAAACATCAGGAATATTCAAACTAAGCTGAACAGTTTCTCTTATAGGAGTAGCTTTAAATAAAAATCCAATTGCATATGAACACTGGATTGTGCAGACCCTGCTCTCACCTGAAAGTGATACCACTGCCTCATTCACTGAGCTTAAACTCTGCACATTAACAACCACAAATTAAAGTCTATAAATAGCCTACTTCAGCTTGATAAGATTGCTTTCTCAAATTATTCTTTCATGATTCTGATGGGCATTACTAACGTCTGCATAATTTTTCCAGAATTAAACTAATGGATTGTTTTAAACAAGTCTGTAATCTAATTGTACCTATGAACAAACTGCACTCCCAATGCAACATCTCATTAACCTACACTTTAGTTAAAAATATATTTAGTTAAATATATATTTACTTAAATATATAGGTTACATGCAGCATTTTATTTGTGTCTGATTGAAGATAATTGCACTGTATGTCTTAATAACAGTCAATTAAGCAATTATAAAGTGATATTTGTAGCCTATGATTTATTGCAAACTGTGTATTAAAATATTCTAGTCATGTATTTTTGTGTTAATTAATATGCCAGCAACAACCCCTAAATTATTTACAAAACATTTTAGCAGCCAAAATTGAATAATAAAATCAGTTTCATGGTTCATGAAACCTTTTGTGCCTTAAGAAAATATTCTTTCAGATGTGGGAGAGGGAGAGGCTACTTAGTCCACTGAAGCACAGCTGAAACTGAGAGCTATTATTTAAAGGCGACACATATTAGGTAATGTATATGTTGTACCTGGCCCCTCGCTCTACTCCCTCAAACTTGGTCCTGGGGACCCCCTGTGGCTGCTGGTTTTCATTACAAGAGCTTTCAATTACTTAGCTAGACCCTTAATTGAACAGATAATTTGCTTAATTAGACCTTTTTACTTGTTTTCAGGTCTTGAACAGTTGCATATTTCGAGTTACCTGTAACATTTGATAAGTAACTTGAACTAAAACTGTGGTGTTGCTCCCTCAGCTAGCTGGAAGACAAATGGAGGAATGTGTAAAAGGGGTTACTCCCTCTGTGGGCTAGGAGTTAAAGTAACAAAAGGAAACAGCGTCCAAAAATTGTTTTTATAAAAAAAAAAAAAAAAAAAAAAAAAAAAAAAAAAAAAAGTGCACGTGTTTAATCCAATACAAATGTCTAAGGAACTAACAAACAAATTAAGCGGAAGTAGCAGTCTGCCGTGTAGATCAGCCTAGCGCCCTCCTGTGTCGACCAAGAACACCGCAGTCAATCCACTGCCATTCTTGTGATTTCTGCACGGTCCCGGATTCCTTCCACACACTTCTCCAATCAATGCAATCAAATCAGGTGTCACACAACCCGTCCAGATTAAAACACTACGTCTGGCCACAACTACAGTAATAATAAAAACACAAATCCAAATTGAACAACATTCCAACCAGGGTCAGATCACTTAGCCTTTGTTTCTTAAACATTTTTAAATCGCAAGGAGACAATTCAAGGCTAAAGGCTGAGCTGTCAGCTTCTGCCACATTGCTGAATGGCAATTTTACCCCTTTGCACAGTAGTTTGCAACAGCTCTGGTTTTACTATCGTGGTAATTAGAAGCACCTGAGCTTGTAACCTGTACATGCTGGTTCATAGTAAAAAATAATAATAAAAAAAAATGTAATAAATCAAACCTCTATACAACGGGAGTCATTTCCATTACTGTTTATTTAAGCCTATTTATTGTAATTATTATAACAGCGTTGTGGTGTTTAAACACTCCTTCC
>NW_024474034.1:0-9000 GCF_017654505.1 Polyodon spathula | reverse complement strand
ATTTGTCCTTAGATATGCTGAAGAGTTCTAGGTGGAAAACAGTCCACATGAAAGTCAGCAACACTCATTGGATAACTCTGAAGCACAGCTTGCTATAGACCACCTAATGCAAGATAAGATTTATTGATGTCATACCATACCATATTTTTTTTGCAAACTACAACAGGAGGAATAATGTGAGACAAACATTTGGACATGGTACTGTTTGTTCGATGAGGGACAAGAACACGAGGAATCATTTCGCCAAATCAGATAATCAAGGTAACTCCGATATGCTCAGTCTCACAAAATCATGCATTCTTCTTCTTCTTATTACTATTATTATTGTAGAAAAATATTAAAGCAGGACAGATCCACAGAGATGCAACATCTTTTTATCCAGGGATGTCCGGACCGCAGCGACTGGGGAATTCCTGAACTTAATTTCAAAAATCACATCTCCTGTAGTACAGGGTCCTGTATATTACCACCAAGCTGGGGCACTGGTTGAGCTTCACAATTAATGTACCATAAAAACCATAAAAAAATGCCCCAATCACACTGCATACTTACTCTCTCTGTCATGTGAAAAAGCCACCTCCCTACAGGATTTGAGGTGATGCCCGGAGGACCAGAGCTCCTTGTTCCCTCCTTCCACGCAGAAAAAGGAGTGACTAAAAAGGAAAAGCAACGTGCACAAAAACATTACTGACAATGTGACATGATAAAGAGAAGCTGTACATCCCTTAAATGCACTGTTCATTTTCTATGGAGAGCAGACATGTCTTTTGTATGGTCCCAGACAAACCATTTCTGTTAGCATTTAATGCTGCAGCACAGCTTGGGTGGCTTTTACATCCTCAAATGTATTCATTAGAAAAAGGCTTGAGGTTTTCAAATGATTTCTGTCAATTAAAACGAATATTCACATAAAGGCATTTTGAAAAGAAAGCCATTCTAGGGACTTGTAATACTGTACATGCCTTTTGAATACCCAGGTAAGCTAAATAAGCAGCCAGACTGCTTTTCATATCGCCGATATCGGGGCCGAACCCCCGACCACCTACACATAGATAACTCCATCGAGGTCCCCAGCAGCCACGATGTCCCGTGTTGGGTGGAATGCTATAGTATTCACAATGGCCTCTTATTTAATGTCTTCAGGAGTCTCTTGGTAATATACGTGCAATTGAAAAATATAAGTATATTCTACTTCTAGAATTCTGTCGATTATTGAGCAGGAGTTATTTAAAACGTTGAACGCTACAATTTGTATCTGAGCACAGGAATGAACATGATACACGCTTACACTCGGGGTAGTATTATATAGTAAGGGCTTGTTGTTTAATTTATGAAATGTTAAATAATAAAAAACTACTACTACTTTGCAGAACGAGATGTTAGTAAGCTACTATACGGACAGGGAAGTGTAAAGTAGACGTGTTTCCGTAGTGTAGTGGTTATCACGTTCGCCTAACACGCGAAAGGTCCCCGGTTCGAGACCGGGCGGAAACAGTTATTTTTTTAATTTAGTTGCATGTATTTAAAATAGCAACCCGTTACAAATAATAATAATAAAAATATATACTTGTTAGGTCATATTGCACATATCGCAAACTTCTAAGCATCGCCTAATGTTTCCGTAGTGTAGTGGTTATCACGTTCGCCTCACACGCGAAAGGTCCCCGGTTCGAAACCGGGCGGAAACACGTGTTTTTTTTTTTTTTCTTTTTGGTTTTTTAAATCTGTTATATTTATTAGGCGCGGCTGCATTTTTATAACAACGTGGCAGGTGGTTGCATTTATTTGAGTACTGTACATCCAGATTATCCTGTGCATCATTCATCGGGTCGAGAATTGATACATTTCTTACTACCCCATGAAGCCATTTTACCATATGGTCAGTCCACTGATACAGTGATTAGTTTAAAAACTGTTCACATTTAAAACGTAAATTTGATACACCTGGGAGTGCTGCTGTGAATTTCTATGCAGCTCAGCAAAGACCCCACGGTCCACAGTCCTGGAATGGGATGAGTGTTCATAGCCTGCTGAATAGCTTCTTTTTAAAAGCGCCAATGCACAGTTGAATCAAATTTGATTCCCAGGATGAAGGCCACCACGACCTAGACTCTGAAACTATCTTAAGGATCTCACCATTCCCTGAGGATTTTAGGCATTGTTCACGTACAATCTGCTGAATCAAAACAGGCATACTTGCATATCTTTTAACCATATTTGTGTACATTAGAAAAACATTTAAAACATACATAAATAAAGAATGTTCACACCAAGTGTTGCAAAGACGTAAGAGTGGCAGACATACAGGATATCCATGACAAAATAACCCAAATAACAGAACATCAAAACAGATCCAGGGTCAAAGCTTCAGTACCTGTGTGCCTTTGGTATCCTTTTGACTAGCTTTCCTCCCTCCACGTCCATAATGTGGACAGATTTGTCCTTAGATATGCTGAAGAGTTCTAGGTGGAAAACAGTCCACATGAAAGTCAGCAACACTCATTGGATAACTCTGAAGCACAGCTTGCTATAGACCACCTAATGCAAGATAAGATTTATTGATGTCATACCATACCATATTTTTTTTGCAAACTACAACAGGAGGAATAATGTGAGACAAACATTTGGACATGGTACTGTTTGTTCGATGAGGGACAAGAACACGAGGAATCATTTCGCCAAATCAGATAATCAAGGTAACTCCGATATGCTCAGTCTCACAAAATCATGCATTCTTCTTCTTCTTATTACTATTATTATTGTAGAAAAATATTAAAGCAGGACAGATCCACAGAGATGCAACATCTTTTTATCCAGGGATGTCCGGACCGCAGCGACTGGGGAATTCCTGAACTTAATTTCAAAAATCACATCTCCTGTAGTACAGGGTCCTGTATATTACCACCAAGCTGGGGCACTGGTTGAGCTTCACAATTAATGTACCATAAAAACCATAAAAAAATGCCCCAATCACACTGCATACTTACTCTCTCTGTCATGTGAAAAAGCCACCTCCCTACAGGATTTGAGGTGATGCCCGGAGGACCAGAGCTCCTTGTTCCCTCCTTCCACGCAGAAAAAGGAGTGACTAAAAAGGAAAAGCAACGTGCACAAAAACATTACTGACAATGTGACATGATAAAGAGAAGCTGTACATCCCTTAAATGCACTGTTCATTTTCTATGGAGAGCAGACATGTCTTTTGTATGGTCCCAGACAAACCATTTCTGTTAGCATTTAATGCTGCAGCACAGCTTGGGTGGCTTTTACATCCTCAAATGTATTCATTAGAAAAAGGCTTGAGGTTTTCAAATGATTTCTGTCAATTAAAACGAATATTCACATAAAGGCATTTTGAAAAGAAAGCCATTCTAGGGACTTGTAATACTGTACATGCCTTTTGAATACCCAGGTAAGCTAAATAAGCAGCCAGACTGCTTTTCATATCGCCGATATCGGGGCCGAACCCCCGACCACCTACACATAGATAACTCCATCGAGGTCCCCAGCAGCCACGATGTCCCGTGTTGGGTGGAATGCTATAGTATTCACAATGGCCTCTTATTTAATGTCTTCAGGAGTCTCTTGGTAATATACGTGCAATTGAAAAACATAAGTATATTCTACTTCTTGAATTCTGTCGATTGCTAAAATAAAACTTTTGCCCCGTGTGAGGATCGAACTCACGACCTTCAGATTATGAGACTGACGCGCTACCTACTGCGCTAACGAGGCCATGAAAGCATAGTTTAAACTAACCGCTAATATCACAAAAATCACAGAAAAAGGACTCGGACAGTAGCACTCATTCTGCTCTTATTTTCTAATGCGCTAACGAGTCCATGAAAGGGCTCCGCATTCCGGGATTTCTGCAACCAAGATTTCAACAACATGCCGAGTTCTTTGCCACTTCAGGCCCGTGGCTAGCATCCTTCAGATGAAATCCATTCGCAGGCATTGGTGTGCCCTTCCTCCGGTGTGACAGGTTATCTTCATTAGAATCGTCACTGCACTGGCTGGCAGGCTGTCTTCTGCCCCCCCCCCCAACCCTTGATTTTCTGCAAGCAATCAGAGCATTGGCTAGTTCCAGATTGAAGTCTAGATACTCCATAAGCTCTCTCTGTCCCCTTATTGCATTGCCTTACAATGTCTGGACGATTATTATCAGAAATACTAAAATGAAGTTGTAAATTAATGAATAACATCAGAAAAACGTTGTATATAAACCCAAAGGTTTAATAAAAAGTTGATATAAAACAGTAAATAAATACATAAACCCCAAATAAAACACACTAATCTATTTCATTTAATTAAAAAAAGAAAAAATCTGTGTACTTTACAGTAAACCTGATTACTGAACGTAACAACTAGCTGAGTATGTTGGCTGGCATATCACAGGGGGTACGAACACCGGTCCTCTGCTCCACAGCTCTTGCTGTCTGCTACTCAACAGCTGAGTACTGTGCCCCAGGCTGGTGTCGCATTTATAGTATGCGCAATCTGAAACTCGTGAGTCCGATCCTACACGGGGCAGTTTTTCTTATTGAGCAGGAGTTATTTAAAACGTTGAACGCTACAATTTGTATCTGAGCACAGGAATGAACATGATACACGCTTGCACTCGGGGTAGTATTATATAGTAAGGGCTTGTTGTTTAATTTATGAAATGTTAAATAATAAAAAACTACTACTACTTTTCAGAACGAGATGTTAGTAAGCTACTATACGGACAGGGAAGTCTAAAGTAGACGTGTTTCCGTAGTGTAGTGGTTATCACGTTCGCCTAACACGCGAAAGGTCCCCGGTTCGAGACCGGGCGGAAACAGTTATTTTTTTAATTTAGTTGCATGTATTTAAAATAGCAACCCGTTACAAATAATAATAATAAAAATATATACTTGTTAGGTCATATTGCACATATCGCAAACTGCAATATACAGTATTTGTATTTGAAGTTCATTGTCTTTGATAAGATCTTTACAAGTATCACCTAATGTTTCCGTAGTGTAGTGGTTATCACGTTCGCCTCACACGCGAAAGGTCCCCGGTTCGAAACCGGGCACGGGCGGTAAACACGTGTTTTTTTTTTTTTTTTTTTTTTTTTTTTTTTTTGTTTTTTAAATCTGTTATATTTATTAGGCGCGGCTGCATTTTTATAACAACGTGGCAGGTGGTTGCATTTATTTGAGTACTGTACATCCAGATTATCCTGTGCATCATTCATCGGGTCGAGAGTTGATACATTTCTTACCTGCAAAAGAAAAACCATGGAAGAAAACACAGCCGGATGTGCAAAGTGTACCCCATGAAGCCATTTTACCATATGGTCAGTCCACTGATACAGTGATTAGTTTAAAAACTGTTCACATTTAAAACGTAAATTTGATACACCTGGGAGTGCTGCTGTGAATTTCTATGAAGCTCAGCGAAGACCCCACGTTCCTCAGTCCTGGAATGGGATGAGTGTTCATAGCCTCGTCCCACCCAGCCAAAAGTCGATCTTCAATCTTGGTAGTTATTAACCAATCATAGCCCGTGTCGCTACCAAGAATTGACCAGGAAAGAGCCAATCAGATTGTGCAGAGGTACCAAGAATCAAGTGACAGAATTATCCAATCAGATCTCGTAGAACTACCAAGCCTACTGAACGTTATGAACGACGAAGGATTATTTCATCTTTTGGTTTATTTCAAAGTACAATCACCTGACGGTAAGAATTTTATTACAGTATTATTTTAATTGTCACTAGTACTGTACATATACTCAGCAAGAATAAAAAAGTCAATAATAATAATATAATAATAATAATAATAATATGTTTATATTACAAATGTCAGCTGTAGAAATGCGCGGATAGTAAACTTTATATTTTCTAATATTATCAATAAAAATACACGATTGACATTTTCACAATAGGTGTCAGTTCTGAGTGTTAAAAAATGTAATATTTACAACTTGTTTGAGAGACTGTGTTATCCAAAGCGCAATTATATTTAATACATTTGTCCGTTGTAATGGTACTGTAATACTTGTATCCGGGACAACAGAAATTGTACAATGGTAAAATAAACAGTACCATATAGTAGCGAGGTATAGTGTTGCATTATACTGTAGATGCCATGGCACTTCTTGGAAATAAAAAGTACAATTGTATTATCATGGTGGTACTGCATTATAGTGCCTTAAAAACCTCTTACGCCCATTGAGTCCCGCGGGCGGGACATGGTACTACAATTACACATTATATTTCAAAAATCATATGTAATATTATTACAAAAGCAAAACAGAAAAAAAAAAAAAAAAAAAATACATAACTGACGCAATATCAGAAACGTTGTCTTCCAACCGTCAAACAGCGAAGGGATTTTTCGAATTCGCCATTTCACCGCTGAGATATTCCCTCCGCAATGTATCTAGTTCCTCACGGTTCAAAAACAACTCCAATCGACTAGCTGTGCGTTTCGCTGCTCTGGCCTTACAAGTATCTGTTGATGGTGAAATCTCGGTGATCACGTTGTAGGGGAGTTCACAAGCTGTCCAATCATACCTTGACTATGTTTGTAGCCTAATCCGTTGAAGAGTAATCGATGTGCGTACGTAAACAAGACGCATATTTTCGAGCGAGTGCGCAGTGCTACGCACATAGGATCAAGGTGCCTTAGCGTTTTCTGATCATTTTTCAATTTGTAAAATTTATAAAATCGAACGAAATGGCGAGCAGTGTTCCAAAGCATCCAAAAATAAGTCGATTCAGTCTTTTTGAAGTTTTGGAGGCGATGGATAATAGTGAAAGTGACGGCGAAAATGACCTTTCTGGGTTGGAGAGCGCTGATTCAGCGTCTGTGAAGCAGCATTTGAAGATGGACTGGAGCCTCTTCAGGATTTGTAAGTATAATGGATCCGCACTACATTTATTATTATTATTATTATTATTATTATTATTATTATTATTATTATTATTATTATTATTATGCGTAATTTTCAATATGCATTTTTACTGTAAACGTTATTAGAAAATGCAACCATTTGACTCTCAAGGGGCACATAAAAATAACATTTTTTAAAATAATTTTTAATGCATAGTAAAGAGCAACACCATGTCTCATCTGTGCTGTGCTGCTGTATACGGTCCCTGATCTTTACGATGCAATACACGTTGCAAGAAGTAATTGTTGCTTCCCTGCCGACTTTATTATTTTCTCATTGATGTTCATTGATTTAGATTATTGCATGGGAGTGTCTGGCAAACTTTTTTATATTTCAACTAGAGACAGTGTAGTTTTCTTAGCCTTTCATAATAAGCTGTCTGCCTGCTCCAACAATCACTCACTCAGTTTCTTTGTTTGCCACATGTCAATCAAAGTAAAGATGAAAGGAACTGAGTTGTTTTCAGTCTGGCAGCCTGATTTAGAGCAGCAAAGGTGTCTGCAATCTCATTATTATTATTATTATTATTATTATTATTATTATTATTATTATTATTGTAGACATTTAGCAGATGCCTTTATCCAATAATCAACATATGTTCACCTGTCAGCAGTGCTTGAATGAGTGTAACCAGTTTATTTTGAAAAAAAATAAAATCTCATTATTTTGCTTCTTCACATTTACATACTTTCAAGCAAGTGAGTAACAAAAATACAGTCAGGTTCTGAAAATTCAGAGCTACAAAAAAATCTCAGTGGCAACATTCTCCTGCACAAACACACAGTTATGTGAGAGCAATGTGCCTGACAGTTGTGGCATATGAATTGCGAGTATTTGTCATGCATACTCATCATGGATACATTTCGGGCACCCCACAGCTCTCCAAAAAAGGCCACCTTTTGAATGAAATATTGGACAAATAAGTAAAAAAGAGGATTACAAAATCTAATTCATGTGGCAATGTATAGCATGTGAGGTGCCAGAAGGTAACCTCCCTTTTAGATCTTGCTCAAGAAACTAGTGTATGACTGTCCATGAAGATTTACACAATATTCATTTTTGGAGAGGTTTGGGGACCCTTGGGCCTAGCTTTGTAAAAACTCATGTAGAATTTGATCCCTTTATTCAGTCAGTTTCAAATTTTTATACAGTATAGTAGACATGTTGGGGAAGCACTGGAAAAAATCTTTTCATGTGCTACAAGGTGAAAAAACGAAGATAGAATATAAACAAATGAAAAGCATTTCTTGTTTTTTATGTTTTTTTTTTTTTTTTTTTTGGATATCTCCTTCCAGTGCGGTAGTGAGTAAGGCTTCTATCAAATCTGAGACTAATCTGAGTCTTAGTCCTAATGGCCAGGGGGTTACCTTGAATTCAAGCCCTGAACCATGCCAGTGCTGTCTATACTTTGGAAGATAAAGTGATTTATTTAAGGCCATAGCCCTCCAGGCGGAAATTGCCTGTGGGAGGCTGGGGGTTTAAGAAGTTAAACTGGAAACCGAGCTGTCTGAAGCAGGAGGAAATGTATCGAATTACAGCAGCCCTGTGGGAACGAGGCTCGGCCGCACTGCTGTTGCACGTCATAACAAGGGGATGTCCCAATCTGCATAACTCTCTTAACATTTAAACCATGGTAAATGATGGTAAATGCATTGTATAACCATGGGGAAAAAACTGGAAATAAAAAAGACTGCATTTTTAATGTGGTCAAATTTTATAAAGGTAAACCTTTACAAAGTCAGCTTTTGTAGTTGCACTTTCTTCACAATGCAGTGTGTTTTGCACTGACTCGAATGGGCAAATAGTAACTCTTGGGGAAGAATATCCATTTATAAAAAATGTTACAAAGTCAATTGAAAGCAGTGTTCCCAGTTTGTTTCAGGATGCACCTCTCTACCTGTCCTCTTTTAAAGCAATGACCCCATCCCTCACTGCTGAACCCGAGGCTTCTCCGTGGAGCTTCCCAGATGAGAGGAAGCACACAAGCAGCCACTTCCTCAGCATGCTGTCAAGGCTAGAAGGAGATTCCTGCTCTCTCTCTCTCTCTCTCTATCTCCTCTCTCAGTGTTCTCT
>NW_024474033.1:0-3000 GCF_017654505.1 Polyodon spathula | reverse complement strand
CTCTCTCTCTCTCTCTCTCTCTCTCTCTCTCTGTGCTTTGCCTGCCTTTATAAGCTGATTGATTTGGAGCAGAGCAGACAGTCGGCAAGATCCCTCATCGCCTTTCATATGGAAAGAGAGCTGTGGCTCTGGGTCAGTAGTCACCGTGGCAACGTTTTCTTCTCTATTGCCTGGAGAATCTCCAAGTTTCTCTTTTATTAGTGCAAACCAGTATGGAGTAAATACTTGACTGCCTCTTAATGGCCATGAAGGTAGCTAACAAACAAAAAAGTTACTTGCAGTAAACATCCCGATTCTGGCAGATCTAACGGGTGTGATTTACTACTGTACAATCACAGTGTGGTTCCCAGATGGCTTTCAGAGTGTGGGAATCCAGTATGCACACAATGAAGAGACATGTTGTTAAAATATAACAATGGTCACTGGGAGGCAGGCTGCCACTGTTAGGATGTTTTTCTGAAACGCATGGAATAGGTTTCAGTTTTAAAGCATTGGCAAGGTTTACATGTCAGTTTCTCACACTCTGATGATCTTTTATCTCCGGACTGATCTGTGAAATAAAAGTTAACACATTAATGTTCCAACAGCAATTAAACATTTAGATAACAATACAAATTAAGATCTAACAATACTCTTGAAGCTAATGCAGATATTTAGTTTGCTGTCCTCATGTTAAAGCGTTTTACTAAGAAGCAGTTTGCAGTTTTGCTGTTAGATCAGTTGCTAGTTTTTTTTCATGCTTCAGTTTTATTTTACTTTGGTTTGAGTTTCTGTAAACCAGTACAGCACTGCTAGGGAAGGAGAAGGACCTAGGGGAGGGACGAGGGTCTGCTTTGAACTGACGAGCTGCTGCTCCTCCTAGGGACTTTAAATGGCAAGCCGAGCCGTCTGCAGGAGGAGGAAATGTATCGAATTACAGCAGCCCCTCATTTGAAACCACGCCCCGCTGATGGGAACGAGGCTCAACTGCACTGCTGTTGCACGTCGTAAAAAGGGGGAGTCCAATATGCATAACACCCAGCAACCTCTCGTGCACAGAGCTGCAGATGGCTCTGGGAAAGTGTTTTTTGGGGGTACGGAGGGGGAGAGGGGGTGCAAAGTTGCGATGTAATTGGACTGTTTTGTTGAGTGTGTATATAGGAGTACACATCAAAGCACACTATTATTGATCAGAGGAATCATGATAACTGCTCCACCACTGCTGCAGGGCTTGGGAGTGTGTCACTGTATATAGAGCGCCTGTTCTCAGGGTGTATTTGTGCTCGCTTCGGCAGCACATATACTAAAATTGGAACGATACAGAGAAGATTAGCATGGCCCCTGCGCAAGGATGACACGCAAATTCGTGAAGCGTTCCATATTTTTATTTTTGTTATTTAGGGGAAAAAAAAAAAAAAAAACATACTTTCAAGTCGTCCCTATGTGCCAGGCAGTGTTTTGTGATACACTGGCGTTACAGATTCTATCCTGCCCTCTGTCGGTGAGATGAGATGAGGTTAAAAGCTCTAAAACCACGAATGCAGATGAGCTCGGCTCTTTAGCATAGCTATTAAGACGCTTGCAGTTACAGTTTGTGCCCAGCCTCCACCCTGGTACACCAGCAATGTTAATTCCTCCACTGAAACTCCTCCACTTACACCAAAAAAGAAAAGAAAATGAGCAGAGGATGGTTTGGATGCATCAAGCTCTGAGTTATGGGCCAGCGCTCTTCCACAGTGCCGCTCTGCTGCACGGGGTTAGAGGCCAGCTTGTACACTGCTTATGTGTTAGTCCAAATGAATGATTATCTCAGGAGGACACATGCCTGAATCAGGGTGTTTTAGACGGACAGTTTGTAATAGAACTGCTAAATGACTGCAATTTATATAAAGGTAAACCATTACAAAGTCAACTTTTGTGGTTGCACTTTCTTCACCATGCAGTGTGTTTTGTAATGACTCAAACGGGCAAATAGTAATTCTTGGGGAAGAATATCCATTTATAAAAAATGTTAGAAAGTCAATTAAAAGCAGTGTTCCCAGTCTGTTTCAAGATGCACCTCTCTACCTGTCCTCTTTTAAAGCAATGACCCCGTCCCTCACTGCTGAACCAAAGGCTTCTTCGTGGAGCTTCCCAGATGAGAGGAAGCACACAAGCAGCCACTTTCTCAGCATTCTGTCAAGGCTAGAAAGAGATTCCTGTGCTAAGATAGCAAGAGCTGAATGTCATGGTAAAGAATAGGAAAGTGTGGTGGCCGCCAAAGCCCTGAGAAAGAATCGTGCAAGTATGATAAAGTTTGCATTACAGTTTGATTGAAAATCTTACAAGTACAATTCAGCATGCTTGCTGCTGTGATTAGTGTCAGTTGTAAATGGGCTGCTGAAAGACAGGAAGCAGCACCCAGCCTGCCCTGCCCCAGCTCTCTCAATAGCGGTTGGATGGCTCTTCCACAAATCTACTTTGATCATGTTTCTGTGAGAGCTCTCCTCTGATTCGTCAGAGACGATGCCTGGGGTGACCCCCTCTGACAAAAGGAACCGCTCCCATTGGTGCTTCCAGAATAAAAGAGCTGGGAATTAGCACAGGTTTTATGTTGCAAATGAAGGCAGACAGTTTCTCCAGGTGGGAATGGCACTGCCTATTGTGTGACAGGCTGCCTTTGTCCCTGCTGTGCTTTGGCGCTGAAAGAATGAAAACTTCTCTCCTTTCTCCCCTTGGGAGAGCTGCACACACAGGGATAGCCACTGTACAGCGAGCCAACTCGGGAGGCATGAAACCGACCCCATTTGCTGAGAAAAAAGTAACCAGTTCTCATAGGAAAAAGCTAGCCAGACTCCTTCACAGCCGGGTGAGAAACCCCCACCCTTGTGTCTGCTCAGCAGGGAAGACCGCAGGCAACTTTTACTGGCACTCATAGGGAGCATTTCAAGCTATTTTAAAAAAGCACTGTAGCTTGCTCAAAGGTTGTCAACAACTTATGGCTTGAATTGTTCACACAGCGAAAATTGCTTGCAACAAGTT
>NW_024474032.1:0-6840 GCF_017654505.1 Polyodon spathula | reverse complement strand
GCTACCCAAGTTGCTTGCTGCAGTTCTAAAATGTCACATACATTAATATTTGCTGTTTCTTTTCATCAGTGTTTTTATTTTATTTTTATCCAGCGCTGAGACAGCCTCCAGATCAGAGGACCTGTTGCCGGATACAGTAGCTGTGGATGACGCTGAAGAATCCGAAGAGGAGTCGGTGATATCAGAGATGGATGATGAAGGAGAGCTCTCTGACTCCTCGATGCTGCTCGATGAGGTTCTGCCCAATCTGTCTGGTAAGAGTAAAATATATCGAGTTGATACAATATCAGCGTTTTTAGATAAAACCAAAGGGAAAAGGGGAACTGATTTAACACAGATCTTTCCTAATATCCAGCTGTTTATCTACTCTGCAAAAATAGCCATGAGAAAAGCTATGTTAGAGGAGCTAGACCAAAAGAAACGGTATCGTTTAAAAAAAAGTATTAGTCTCTGCAAGAAAATTGTTGAATGATAACAAACCGAAGACATATTAATGGATTATTTAATAAGACATTTTAATATAGTTTTTAGTAGTTAATTTTTGTTTTTGCTTTCTTTGTTTCCTATGGAACAAATTCAAATAGCTACTTTTAATGTAAATGGTTGTAGGAGTGTCAATAAAAGAGCACATTTCTTTAATTTTATCACACAGAAGAGAGTGAATGTGATGTTTTTACAGGAAACGCATACAGACAGTATGAATGAGAGTGAGTGGCTGAGCGAATGGAAGGGGCGGGGCGTCTTAAGTCACGGTTCTAATGTCAGTGCTGGAGTAGCTGTGCTGTTCTCCCCAGGGCTGCAAATAGATATTTTATCAGTTAGTGAGGAAACCCAAGGGCGCCTTTTAAAAATAGAAACGGTTTTTAAAGGCACTAAGATTGTTTTTATCAATTTATATGCTCCAAATGAGGGCAGGGAAAAAGTTTTATTTTTTAAAAAATTAAATCAGGTTTTATCTAATTGTAATCCTGCACATATGATTTTAGTGGGGGGTGATTTTAATTGCACAGAATATTTTATTATGGATAGGAATCATGACGAGCCACATCCCCAGTTCAAAAGAATTGTCTGCTGTTTTAAAAGTTCAAAGCCTGGTTGATGTCTGGAGGAATTTATATTTCAGGGTAAAGCAGTACACTTGGGTTAAAATCAATTATAATAATCAGATATCAAAAGCGTGACTAGATAGATTGTACTGCACTAAACAAAATCTTAATCAGATTTTTAAGAGCAATATCATTCCCACTATGCTTTCTGATCACCACTGTGTGTTACTTACTATTTGCCTGCCTTCTGTTGCTCCCTCAAAGTCATACTGGCATTTTAATACTAAATTATTGGAAGACAAGCAGTTCTTAGATCTTTTTAAAGCATTTTCGGTCTCCTGGAGGCAGCAGAGTATGAAATATAGTAGTATACGACAGTAGTGGGATATTGGAAAAATACAAATAAAAATTTTCTGTCAGCAATATACTTTAAATACAACCAGGGTTTTGAACCAGACAGTTGAAGAGCTTGAGAGAGAGATTTTGAGAATAGAAACAAAAATTACTCTCGCTAGTGATGAAAACATCTTCCAGTCTCTGAGAGAGAAAAGAGAAACTCTGAGCAGCCTACTGGAGGAAAGAGTGAAGGGGTCCCTCATCTGCTCTCGTTTCACGCAGCTAAAGGACATGGACACACCCACCAAATTATTTTTCAATTTAGAGAAGAAGGTGGTGGAGAGTAAGCAGCTGTTTTGTGTGCGTCTGCCCTGCGGGAAGGAGGTGCACAGTAAAGAAGATATTAATAGAGCAGCTGTGTTTTTCTACACCCAGCTGTTTAGTGCCGAGCCCTGTGATGAGGAGCAAACCGCTTTACTGCACCAGGACCTGCCCAGCTTATCTCAAGAAGAACAGCGCCCCCCAGAAGCCTGTTTGACAATGCAGGAGCTGACGGAGGCAGTCACTCAGGTGTCACCAGGAAAAGCCCCTGGGATTGATGGCCTTCAGGCAGAGTTTTATAAAAAGCTCTGGCCAGTGATTGGGGAAGACCATTTCCGGGTTTTACAAGAGTGCATTAGAGAAGGAGAGCTGCCTCTGAGCTGTCATCAGGCTGTGATTACACTGTTGCCAAAAAAAGGAGATTTAAAAGAACTAAAGAATTGGCGCCCTGTCTCACTTTTATGTTCAGATTATAAAATATTTTCAAAAGCCTTGGCCAATAGACTGAGGGAATGTATTCACACCGTGATTCATAAAGACCAGTCATATTGCATTCCTGGAAGGACAATATTTGATAATATCTTTTTATTCCAAGACTTTTTAACTGCTAGTAATCTTTTTAATCTTGATTTGGGGATTATTTGTCTAGATCAAGAAAAAGCATTTGATAGGGTGGATCACAAATATCTTGTTAAAACATTACAATCTTTTGGTTTTTGGTCCTAATTTCATTTCTTTTATTTCCCTGTTGTATAAAATTTTTTTTAGTGTTTTGAAAATTAATAATAGCTTGAGCTGTCCGTTTTCGGTGTACAGAGGGATTCGCCAGGGATATTCCCTATCAGGCATGTTATATGCCCTCTCTATTGAACCTCTGCTTTGTCATTTTAGGAGAAAGCTGGCTGGTCTGAGAATACTTTTTACACCTAATGCTCCTCCAGTCAAACTGTCTGCCTATGCTGATGACGTTAATGTCTTTATCACCAGTCATGTTGATGTGTCAGCACTGAGAGACATTTTGGACATTTTTCAGAAAGCCTCATCGGCCAAGGTGAACTGGGGCAAGTGCAGCACATTCCTGTCAGAGGAGTGGCGTGGAACCGGCCCCCCCAAGACGCTCCCTCAGCCATTGCGCTGGGGGAAGACTGGGATCAAGGTTCTGGGAGTCTATTTGGGAGAACGACAGTATGAATCCAAGAACTGGGAGGATTTAGCAGAAAAGGTTAAGGGAAGGCTGCAGCGTTGGCGGTGGCTGATACCTCAGTTGTCATACAAGGGAAGAGTTCTTGTGATCAACAATCTGGTGGCCTCCATGCTGTGGCACAGGCTGGTGTGCCTGGATCCTCCCTCAGGGCTGATAAATGAGATACAAAGAGTGCTATTTGAGTTTTTTTGGAGTGGCCATCATTGGCTAAAGCCAGCTGTCTTGTACCTGCCCCCTAGTGAAGGGGGTCAAGGGTTAGTGGATGTACGCAGTCGTGTGGCTACTTTCCGGTTGCAAGCAGTGCAGCGTTTGCTGTTTTTACCTGAGCTAAGCTGGAGAAACATCGCCTTCTCTTTCCTGCACAGAGTGAGGGAACTGGGCTGGGATTGGCAATTGTTTTTAATAAATCTATCTCAGCTAGACACCAATGAACTCCCAGACTTTTATAAGAACATGCTCAATGCCTGGCGAATGGTGAAGGTGGAGAGACTGGAGGATTATTTGACCGTAGGAGCATTGCTAGAGGAGCCTTTATTTTTTAACTCCTTGTTCCCTGCAGATGGTTTCCAATCTGGGGCGTTGTGCTCTAGTTTTGCAAAAGGGGGCGTTACAAAACTAAAATGTTTACTGCAGGTGAGCATTGGGAGGTGGAGAGAGGTGGAAAGCCTGGCCAAACAGCTGGGAATTAACTCACTCAGAGTACTAGAGAATCTTTTGAAAAAGCTCAGAGACTCTTTCTCCCCTAGGGTTACAGAGATGTTGAACCAGGCTCTGGGAGGCACTGATGAGCAAGAGTTGGCTTGCTCTTCCCTTTTAGTGTCCCCAGCTCTTCCTGAAAACCTTGGGGAAAGTCTGTACAGTATTGAGAGGCTGCAACAGCTTCCTGCACACTCTTCTGGAAAAAAGGTGCTGTACACACTCTGTTAAGGTGTGCCATGTAAATGTGCTAAAGACACTGCCTGATACCAGGTGGAGAGCTCATGTGGATTGTGTAGGTAGTACTGCTCCGGCCTGGAGGTCTTTGTATAAACCGCCTTTGCCTAAGCGTTCAGGAGATCTACAGTGGTGCATTCTTCATGGCATCATAGCCACTGGGTGCCACATCCTCCGTATTGACCCTGCGGTTAGTAATGACTGTGTTTTTTGTGGAGCGGAAGAAACACTGTTTCATCTTTTTACTGACTGCAGAAGGCTGGACCCCTTGTTTAATGCTATTGCTGAATTGCTAATTTCTTTAAATGTGATTTTTACTAAAGAATTATTCATTTTTAATTTTCCTTAGTCACAAGACACGGTTTAAAAGTGATTTAATTAATTTTATATTTGGGCAAGGAAAATTAGCAATCTGGAAAACCAGGATAAACAAACTGCAGGGGTCGGGAATTTATAACGCTGAGTTAATGTTGAAATTGTTGTTGAAAACAAGAATTCAAACTGATTTTGCTTATTTTTCTTTAGTCCATGACTTACAGAGTTTTCAGCAGATAGTTCCTTAGGGTCCATGACTTAGAGTTTTCATATATCAGTATATATATGTATATTTAATATATATGTATATATTATATATAATATTATTAGATATATCTATATAATTAAATTTAGATCTGTTATATAAAAAAGGATGTTATTGTGAATTGTTACTTATTTTATTTGTTTTTCAAAATGTTTGAATTGTTACTTATTTTATTTGTTTTTTCAAAATGTTTTCAATAAAGGACCCTGTGGCAGAGCAAAGCTCTGCCCTTTTAAATTGGCAGGGATGGGGTTAAAGGGTCCGTCCGTCCCTAGTTTATTATGTTCAGGTGGCTGGGGTTGATTAGTTGATTAGGTTGATTAACGATCAATCAGCGCCCAGCCACCTGATATAAAAGGAGGCCTCAGCTTCTCATTTGGGAGGAGGGAGCTGAGGAAGCAGGTTGGTGTTTGTTTTGTGGTTTTTTTGAATTTTCTAAATCCAGTGAAGGCATTGCCCAGCCTGGAAACTTTATTTTTGTGAGTTTTATTTTTGCTTTATTTGTGTTTGAGTATCTGTTATTTTGCCCTTGTGCACTTTATTTTTGTTTATTTATAATAAAACAGTTATTTTTTTGAACTGCAGTCTGTCTCTGGGCCTCTATCCACTCGCCAGCCTGCCACATTTGGTGTCAGAAGTGGGATAGCGCCACCTAGAGGCTCAGAGCAGTATTTATTTTTTTTTTGAGAAAAAAAAAATGGGAAAGAAGAGCAGACAGTGGAAAAGGCAGGACAAGCAGCAGCTGAAGAAATGTAAGCTGCTGCAGCCACCGCTGGAGGACCCGGCCAGCCTCTTCCCCTGGTGTTCCTGGTGTGGGAAGGAGGACCATCGTTGGCGGTCCTGCCCAGACGTGCCACCGGCAAACTGGTGTGGCCGGTGTGAGGAGGACGGCCACAACTGGGCAGGATGCCCCTACAACCAGGCCCAGGAAGAGGTGCCTTATTCACCCCGGGCATCAGGGGCCACCCCACTACCTCCAGCACCACCACCTTCACCCCCGTCCCAGGAGATCTGGGACTGGTTGATGCACCCTGAGGCAGACCTCGTCCACGATCTCCCCATAGTTATCAACACGCTGTGGCGTCGAGATGGGGAGAGGTGGGAACAGTGGGAGGAACAACACCACCCAGCGTCCTTCCCAGAGGTTGCCCTCATGGTGGTTAATTACCTGGCGGTAGACATGGGAGATCCACCGGTCACTCCAATAAAGAGGGGTGAGCCGCCTTCCCGGAGCCAGAGAGGGGTGAGCCGCCTTCCCGGGAGCCAGAGAGGGGTGAGCCGCCTTCCCGGGAGCCAGAGAGGGGTGAGCCGCCTTCCCGGGAGCCAGAGAGGGGTGAGGAGCCGCCTTCCCGGGAGCCAGAGAGGGGCGAGGAGCTGCCGTCGCTCCCAGAGCCAGAGAGGGGCGAGGAGCCGCCGTCGCTCCCAGAGCCAGAGAGGGGCGAGGAGCCGCCGTCGCTCCCAGAGCCAGAGAGGGGCGAGGAGCCGCCGTCGCTCCCAGAGCCAGAGAGGGGCGAGGAGCCGCCGTCGCTCCCAGAGCCAGAGAGGGGTGAGGAGCCGCCGTCGCTCCCAGAGCCAGAGAGGGGTGAGGAGCCTCCGTCGCTCCCAGAGCCAGAGAGGGGCGAGGAGCCGCCGTCGCTCCCAGAGCCAGAGAGGGGTGAGGAGCCGCCGTCGCTCCCAGAGCCAGAGAGGGAGGAGGAGCTGCCGTCGCTCCCAGAGCCAGAGAGGGGTGAGGAGCCGCCGTCGCTCCCAGAGCCAGAGAGGGAGGAGGAGCTGCCGTCGCTCCCAGAGCCAGAGAGGGAGTGAGGAGCTGCCGTCGCTCCCAGAGCCAGAGAGGGGTGAGGAGCTTCCGTCGCTCCCAGAGCCAGAGAGGGGCGAGGAGCTGCCGTCGTCCCAGAGCCAGAGAGGGAGGAGGAGCTGCCGTCGCTCCCAGAGCCAGAGAGGGAGGAGGAGCTGCCGTCGCTCCCAGAGCCAGAGAGGGGGGAGGATCTGCCGTCGCTCCCAGAGCCAGAGAGGGAGGAGGATCTGCCGTCGCTCCCAGAGCCAGAGAGGGAGGAGGATCTGCCGTCGCTCCCAGAGAGAGAGAGTGAGGAGGATCTGCTGTCGCTCCCAGACCAAGAGAGGGAGGAGGATCTGCTGTCACACCCAGAGCCAGAGAGGGAGGAGGAACAGCCGTCGCTCCCAGAGCCAGAGAGAGAGGAGGATCTGCCGTCGCTCCCATAGCCAGAGATGGAGGAGGATCTGCCGTCGCTCCCAAAGCCAGAGGGGGGGGAGGATCTGCCGTTGCTCCCAGAGGCTGAGAGGGGTGAGGGTCTGCCGCTGCTCCGCAGAGCCCGAGAGGGAAGAGGAGCTTCCGCCGCTCCCAGGGCCCGAGGGGGAGGAGGATCTGCCGGCGCACCCAGAGCCAGAGAGGGAGGAGGAGG
>NW_024474031.1:0-14728 GCF_017654505.1 Polyodon spathula | reverse complement strand
TGTCAGGGGTTTACCCTTATACAGTAGTTTTAGATAGATATGTACTTTTGCTTAATTGAGATATGATCTTTTTTTTTTTTTTTACTTTTTTATATTTTTTATCTATGTATTTGTACCGCGTCAGTGCCAAGTTCCAGTTCTGGCAGGAAAAAATCATTCAAACAAACATTACATTGTACTCTTCTACTGTGTGGATATGGATGTAGGAAATCCCACTTTCAACACTGGATCCACCATTCTCCAGAAAAAAAAAACAAAAAAAAAAAAAAAAAAAAAAAAAAAAAAAAAAAAAAAAAAAAAAAAAAAAAAAAAAAAAAAAAAAAAAAAAAAAAAAAAAATCATTTTTGTTTTTTTATCAAAGAGATAAGTTCAAGTAGTCGACAAGGTACAGTAATATTTATAAAACTGGTAAAAGCAACAATCTGAGTAACTAAATAATAAAGCATTATAACAGCCAGTATTTAGTTGCACATCTCGTCAGACACATTGAATCACACGGTTTCAAGTCACAGCACTGTTCATTTGGTTGAGAAATAACCTTTTTTTTTTTTTTTTTTTTTTTATAAATGCAACATTAAATACTTGCCCTTGTTTGGGTCCTCCCTTGTCCTTGATTTTTTTTAGGTCTGAACATATCTGGCAACATACAAACACACACCCCTTTGATTTTTCACCTGTATTCAAAGAAATTACATAAATGGTTGTACTGATGACAGAGCTTATATAGTCACCAACACCCAGCACAATGAACACTATGTAAATACCTCAGTGCTTGACATGTGCACTACTTTATTAAATGAGATCACCTATTTAAAAAAAAAAATATATATATATATAAAAAAGATATTCAGTGTCACAATTAAAGATGTATCACATGGACATCAACTGAGTCCAGATGTTAGGCTAGTAATTAGTAAATAGCATTCACGAAGGAACACAAGCAGTGCAGCAGTCAGCAAGCACGTTTCTGTAATTCACAGAAGCACTTGTACCCATGTCTACAAAGCGTTACACGAAGGCATGCCAAGCTCTCAGTGGTAAATGAAGTCTGACAACAGGTCACATTTAGAAGGTACTCGTGGAGGTTCTTAAACGTCTCCCAATGAAGATCCTTCATAAAAAATAAAAAATAAAAATGTAACAGTAATTTGATTTCGCAACTCCTCATTTTTTTATCTTTTCAAAACATTCAATGTAAAAGGTAAAATCCTATTTAAATAAAGAAACAGCTGTGCATGATTTCTCTATTCACAAATACGTGTAGAGTAACACATGATTTTTTGAATTTTTACTTACCCCAGGCCAACAGCAAGTATGTGAGAAATAATCAAAGAAGGAAGGAACACCTTCAAAAATTCTGCAGAAAAAATTCCTCCTTTCTTCATAATACTGGTGTTCCTCATACTCAAGGTCACTGGCCGTTTTGGATGTTTGAACAGGAATTCCCTTTTTTTTGTGAAGAGAAATAAGAAAAGTAAAGTTGTATTATTTTCTCTTTTTTTTCTTAAATACTGTAATAATTGAAACAACCCTAAAATGTGCAGCTTGTTTCTCATACTCTGATTAACACTAAACCAGGGTACTATGGTAACATTAAGCAGTCCATGATTATAATTGGTGTTATGTGAAAGTAGTTGTTAATGTGATAATTTTCAATGTACTGCCCTTAACTGATCAGCTGTATTAACACATCCTGACTTCAAGAAAGATATGCCAGTTATGTTACAATTCTCAAACAAGAGTCTTAAAATGAATGCTTATCTAGCTTATAGCAAATCTGAAAAACCTGTAGCTGTAGTACCAAATATACAGTATAGGCAGGTCCTCATTTGAGAAGTGTGATAATCATGGTCATATGCCTTTAGAACAATTTACACCGTGCAAGTGTCATCACATTAGACCAGTCCTATCCTGGGTGTCCACAGTGGCACACACCCTATTGACAATATAGTTGTTTCTATTTTATTGTCCAATCCCTGTATATGAGTATTCTCTTTGCTGCCATCAACAGGACATTTCTGGAATTTAAATTTAGAGAGAGATATATCTATATATATATATATATATATATATATATCTATATATATATATATATATATATACACACACACCACACACACACACATACATACATACATATGATATATATATATATATAATATATATATATAATATATATATATATATATATATATATATATATATATATATAAAACCAGTCAAAAGTTTGAGTACACCTGCTTGAAACCAGGTTTTTTATGATTATCTATGCTTTTAACTGTATAAACTTGTCTATAAACACTTAATATGTCATTATATGATATGTGTACTTATATAAGCTGATAATCATAAGTGAATTGCATTCAAAAATTTAATTTTTAAATGAAAATGTAAATCTTGTCAATTTTAATGAAATGGTCACCCTAAGCAAGGGGATTTCAGTCTGAAGCCCAAGTCAGTTAAAAGTCTGAAATGTGTATAACACGGTGTTAGAACACTGGCCTGAGTATAAAAGTGTTTTTGTTAGATGTTCTCTGAGTTAACTAGCATGTTACCTAATTAACCTTTTGTCACCAATTATTTAACAGGTGAAGGTCCGTGATTACTATAAATATAGGTAGCATAGGCACAAGTTTGTCATTCCTGAATGTAAGGGAGCAGAAAATGGCAAAATATGCTCAGTTAAGCAAAGAAAAAAGACTGTAATTACTTTAAGAAATGAAGGTCAATCTTTAAGACAAATCGCAAGAACTTTGCAAGTGTCTGTAACTGCTGTGGCCAAGACCATCAAACAATTTGAAGAAACTGGCACTCATGAGGACCGAACAAGGTCAAGCAGGCCAAGGGTGACCTCAGAATCAGAGAACAAGTTCATTCAAGTCACAATAAGCAATAAGCTTATTGTGACTGATAAGCAACTTACTTTGGTGCAATATTTTCTGGTCGGCTTGACCAGTCCCAAATCCAATCAGCATTTTTCTTCATAAGATTTTCTACTTCTTTCCTTCTTTCAAGATAATCCTCTTCGGACTGACACAAAGTAAAATATTTCAGTATTTTTTAAGAATAAACAGTAATACCTCTTTTGCATATGTGTGTGTGTGTGTAAGAACAATGACAATGATGCATCAACAGGCTTCACCCAGCACAATATATAAGCTATTCTTGTTCTACCTGAAAGCTGTTCTTTTCTACACTGGGGACCTCTGAACATCTGCGCAGGTGGAGTGGAGTCTGTGATCTTGGTGGACTAAATAAATAAAAGAAAGATTAAATATTTAATTCAAGGAAATCTACATATTATGCAAAGCTACTTGCACAGCTAACACTATGTATAGGAGATGCAAAGCTGACATGTAATTTTCTCCCAAATATTTCACTTTAGTTACTTAATTAAATATTGCTTTAAGTCCAATTTGATATTGACAGTGTAAATCTTCAAACCCTAAAAAGCAGCATCTAGAATAATACAAAACAGTATTATTAACCAGTGTTAAACTACAGTGTTTCTGGTCTTTGAGTCTCCTTGCTGACGCATCCCATCATAGTATGCTATTGGTGTTTCTTGTTGACTAATTTTAGAACTATTTGTGTTATATAACCTCTCAGCTTTAGGCAGCAATGTACAAAAAATTGTTCACAGTAACACCTGGATTTCTGTAATGGTATAAGCTTTTACGTAATGTGAATCTACATCTAATCGGAGTTACATACATTCGTTCATCTAAGTGTATCATCAAATCTTTGCACTCTACCCTTCTGCCTACAAAACATTATGACCGCTTTTTTTGTACCTGTCACTGTGAGAACTTCCTCTGGAACTGCTTCTGCCAGATTCATGCTGAGCATCTAGAAGCATTTTTTCCAGATCACCATTGTGAATGGAAGCCTGCACCTGCTCCTGCCCTCCATTTTCTGCAGGGCTGCCATTGCCATTGGCATTTCCACTGAAGTGCAGTTCCACCCAAGAGCCTGTTTGAACATGAAAACAACATTACAAATACAAGATGCTGTTGCAATAACAGCTACACCCCTTTACAATGAATATATGAAGAGGTTGCTATGAATGTGAAATTGTATATAAAGCATGGCTGGGGAAAATCAAAACATGTTTACTTGTTATATGTCTCTTTGGTAAATTATTTGCTACCTCTGTGTGCAGTTAGACTGAGTTGACAATCATATGCCTTTCTACATCAAGGCACTTTGACAACCAACTGGAATGAGAAATGGAAACCACTCCCTCCTATTACATCCTCATAAACACCCTGCTGGAGAAATAAAAGCCAAGGTTATTTTTGTTCTGCATCAAATAGGAAACAAGTTAGAATTTGCAAGGTCAAACAACCGTATGTGTTTTGCTGATCCTTCATACAAAAACATATTTGCAAAAACCGTAAATAACAGAGAACACTAAACAAATAAGAATATTGTTAATCTATATAGAGCACTTTTACTAAATATGCACCATTAACATTTGTTCTCAGGCATGTTCCTTTCCAAAGTAATAAAATTGCATTATATAAGCCATCATAAAATTGTGTAAAATTCTGTGCCGGCAGCGTGTAGCGGGTTCTCAGCAGCGGTACTCACGACACTACTAGGAATTATTTTTGGCTCTTAAGTGTTGTTCAATACTTGATCTTTCTGAAAATGGATTTAGCTCCTTTACACTCCCCAGCAGCAACAAAATGACACCAAGCTGCACGCAGTCAACTCCTAACTAGTGACCCACCCCAGCCCTACTGCCTCACACACACTGGGGTACATTTACATACACATGGTCCAACTGTCGGTCCTGCACAAACAGCCCACCCCGCACTCCACACCGTCCAGTCCCAAACAGTCTCAGATTGACCCACCATTACAATACACTGGAATGGCAGCTTCTGTTGTGCAGTTTACATAATGCCCAATCCGCTGCTACAGTACATTTTTAAATACTCTGCTTCATTACTGGGGCAGATGTTTGCTAAAAACAAAAGGTTCAAAGCCATACACTTCCTCCAGTCCACCCAACAAACCTTTCTGTGAACCTGTTCATTTGTAAATTTAAATGCACTGCTGATATTGCATCAAACTTCTTAAATAGGCATAGTCCTGCATTTTTGTATATCTACTGTATTTAGAAGTACTTTTAAAAAAACAACAGACTAAGTTATTCACAGTAACTAGCACCTAAAATGCAAACTATATTCTTAACATCTTGTGATTTCATAAATAGTTACTTCTTGCTTTTAATCAATAAAGTAACGACTGAAACAATTAAACCCCATTCTGTAGGAAACTAGTGTCATGAATGGTCAAGCAATAATAACTGCACACTACTGTGCTTACCCTGAAATTTCAGAACACTGTTTCGTAATCAGTTTATTATTGGCACTGTGTATCCAAAGGCCCCTCTAAAGACAAGCACTGGTACAATGCTGAGCATACTGTAATAATAGCACCATCTGTACTTTGCAAACTGCCGCATCAATCTTTCCATGACACTGCAGCAGTCCGCTTTAAATATATAAGCCCAGGCTGGGGTATTAAATAATGTGTCTTATATAAGCGTGCTTTGAACAACTTTATGCAAGAGTATGTATTGTTCTCGTTTCTACATATTTTTCAGGCCGTCAAAATGTCATTCAAACTTGTCCCTCAATAGGGCTGATCCTATATGTTGCTGCACTAATAATGACGTCAAAGACTTCAATAAAAAATAAGACTGAATGTCCTACAAGTAAAACACACGACACGACTTCGTAATGTAATTGTACCCTTTAAAACATGGTTTATTTTAAACAAGAACTTGACTTGTAATTTAATAAATACTTAAAATACAGGTTATCATGTTTCCAGGCTGAATACATTAACTCGTATGTTCTCCTGAATAAACCCATATAACGCATACAACCCAAATATTAATAACTCGAAAGTTTTTCATGCTGTTTCGTGATCACACAGAGACACAAATATATGCAATTAAAACGTGTCATTAAACAATTCCAATAGGTCCACATTGCAGCTCGAGGCCTCATTCTGCTTACAGCACAGTGAGCGAGCAATAGAAGGGAAGCACTGCCTGCTCACTTCACTTACCCTGCAGATTCTCCTCCTGGCTACTTAGCTTGTCCGCAGACATGTTTACATCAGCCCTTCGTACAATTCAGAAGAACAAATAATAACAACAATAGTAATTAAAGAATGGAAAAGCGACACATATAAATCTAATTAATAATAATGTTAATAATAACCCTTCTCTCTAGAAGAAATCAAAAAGGAATGCTCAACGTAAACACAGTGATGCAGTTACTGTTGACATGCGGAAACGCGTGTTTTGATTGGCCCAGGAAGAGTTCCGTCACGCCTGGGTTGTCCTTTCAAAACATTCTCTGATTTCAACAGCAGAGGGAGTTGAAAGTGATTTGAAGTCCAGGTGGCAGTCTAGATTACAACTAGGAAATGTATGAAATACAACCAACCCACTCATTTAAAATACACAAGAAGGCAGAAGGCATGGGACGAGATAGAAACAGCTTGACTTTTTCGCAAATCATCATGTGGCCTTAGATAATTAGATTCAAATGTATGTCAGTGATCTACGGTAGATACCAGATTAAAATGACACACACTTCATTTTGTGGACTAAAAAAATTTGAGCATCAGTGTATTTATTGAGCTATTCCAAATATAGCCGCTGCAACAGTAGCCCATTGTTTAATGTTGACCATTTCAGATGAGCAAAACAGTGAGGCCATGGTGGAAAACAGTACAAAAACCATGTTGATGGAACATTATAACTGTATGATTGATTTGATTTTAAAAAAAAAAAAAAAAAAAACTATTGTACTATTCTACTGACTCGCCTTGCAAGGCAAACCCAATATTAGTGTGTTACACAAATTATGTTAACAAAGACTAAATTTTGAAATTAGGCTTTGTTGTCTTTATTACCTTGCAAATGATTGTATGGCACTTATTAACTATGCGTGAAATTGGTAACAATCAGTTGTGTGTCCATATATATATATATATAAAATTTATAAAAATCACACTAATTGCACTTAATAATATTAATAATAATATTGCAAAAGCATGGTAGCACGCTGTACTCTTGCACATCTACAAGCCACACACGGGCACAGTCGCATGTATAGTAAAATATTCTGCGCATCCATTTGAATACAGATGATAAGCCTCATTTTTCTCATGTATGGCATTCTCAAGATTTCCCTAATCCTGGTTATCTGTGGTATCAGACTTTTTTTTTTTTTTTGCTGGGTGTTTTTCTGATGACGTGCCAGCACTCGGCTGCTCGCTGCAGTGACACTGCAATGGCTGAGGAGCGGCTGTTGGAAGCGAGCAATGAGCTCATTCTCCCAGGAGGGAGCAGGGCTCACAGTGCATCACTGGGAAACTGCAGCCTGTGCGTGAAATACGTCCTCAGTCTGTCTGCGCTTCTGCTGGCCTAATTCTTTACTTTTGGGGGGGTGTACATGGTAAGCAGATTACCCGGTTTGGTTGATTTGAAATGCTACCCTGGGCTGTTTTTTTTTTTTTTTATGAATCATTATCCAGTCCTTGCATTATTCAAGCAATTTGAAATGCAGCATTAAATTTTATGCTGCTGTAATGGATTGTTTTATTTTTAATGTGATGCTCGTTGTGAATGGTTAAAGTCCCTTTAAATGTATCTGGTAGGAACAGCCTACAGGTTTGTTTTTTTTTTTTTAGAATGTATATTGCTGCACACAACCAATGGCACTACTTCAAATATTAGAACAGCTGCCCAGATAAAGCAGGCAGACAGCATAACAGCATCATGGCTTTAAGGTTGGTCTTTGCATTTTTGGTTTTCAGAAAATAATAATAATAATAATAATAATAATAATAATAATAATAATAATAATAAAAAGATTGTTAATGTTAAAATGCTTTAAAAATGTCTAAGTGATGTTGCTGATTTAATCTGAGATGTGTGGTCTGCAGTGCTTTGAAAACCTGTTACGGATCCAGGCCTTTCTATGTGTTATTATACCTGGCTGAATCAGCTACAGCATCTTCTACTGTAAATATTCTTTAAGCATTAGAACAGTTTTTAAACATGATTTTCTTTTTGTTGGACAAAATTGTATGTAATACATAATATTATTATTTTTATTTATTTTGTATTCCCTGGTTTTATGTGTTTATCGCATATGATATACAGTACATATAAAATCTAATCATTAACTATTTGATAAAACAGAAAAAATATCTCGTTCTATATATATATATTATATATATATATATATATATATATATATATATATATAAGACGGCCGTTTGCTACGTAGAGTCAGTTAGTAGTTAGCAAATCTTTAACCTGTTACATTCAAGGGAAAGTGTCTGTGCTGCAGCTGTGTTCTCCCTTGCAGTTTATAAATGTCATTTATTGTCATTAAGCTTCATTTTCTTCCTAATGTATGTAGATGACTGCCAAAGTGCAGACTGCAGCATTGCAAAAGGAAGCATTAGACCGCAAAAAGAGCCTTTGTACACAGTCATGCCTCTGAAGTATGTTGCTTTGCTATGCCACCAGTTCAACTGCATATAATACTTTATTTGAATCATATTTATATAATACTTTATTTGAATCATATAAGTAAATAATTAGTGGATCATTCACACTACACATTCATTGCAATGTGTGTATTTTTCAGTATGTTCAGTTTTGTAAGAGTGCATCTCATACCAATGAGGATTTATACGTAAAATGGTTTTGTTTTTACTGATGAAAACCTGCATCAAAATACATTCATATAATTGAGTTTTCTTCTATCTGTCATAGGTTGCATAAGTTTGCATCTTAGTAACACGCAGCTTGCAAACGACTTCTAAAGAACATAATATAATTATATAAATATATAATGTTGGGCAGAAGCTCTCAGAGTTGGTACAGAATTCACATAAATGAGATGGGTTATTGTTCGCTTCTTCAGTGGAAACAAGGCTTGAATGTTGCCATTGAGAACTCATCTCATCTGCAGGACAGCTGTAACAGTTAGTGACTCCCAATGAAAGTCACCGGGGAATAATAGGGAAGAATCGATACAAAATAACTTACATTTAAGTCGTATTAAATAATGATTTATCTTTTATGAGGTCTTCCAGAATAAGATGGGTGTCTAATAATGTATCATATCAATACAGACAGGGTTTAATAATTCACAAAAGACTTACCGTCTTAAAGCTGTGTGATGAGGCTTTTGCCCAATTCTAATTGTGATTCTGCCTACAGCACTACAGTACAGTATTTTTGCAAGGGATCTAAGTAAATTCAAACTCAGATTATGTGGGCAGTATGTAATGTTTAATTGGTTCATGCCTAAAACACAGTAAGTACTGTCAGGGACCGTATTGTGTTCCAGTGATGTTGAATATGGAAAACACTTGCAGGCCATAGAAAGAGCTGCTTGTCCATCTTAACCTCTGTATCTTCTGAGTAGTAAAGTAATGTAATCTAAATCAGTAGTGTTATATCCTGTTGTGCTGTATTGTGTTGTGAATGTCTTCCTTTATTCCTGAGCAATATTATATTTATTTTTAAATATGTAACTAATTTGTTTTTAAGCATACAACAGGTACCGCCTTATTGGTGTTTATTTTTTTTGTACTGAACTTTTTGGAAAACCCCTGGCAATGGTACTCACTTGTGGTTCTCTTGTCCATTTTAATCCAGGACCTTGTTCCAACCAGGTCCTTAAATACTTAATTGAATACTTAGGTTAAATTAAACTATGCAAGTTGATTGGAACAAAGCTGAACTCTCAATTGAGTATGACTTGTTAACCAAAACATTATAAAAAATGAATATTATAAGTTGTATTTTTTCCAGTACTAATAGTACAGGTATAGGCTTGAAATAGCATTAGATTGAACAAAAGTGAAGATAAAAGGAATGTAATTAATTTCCAGTTACATATTATAAACTGAAGCTCAGAATAAATACAGCATCAGTAACCTCCTTCCTGTGCAACAATGAAGAGCAGAAGCCATTACTCTCTGGCATGCAAGCTTGTCATGTGACACTCTGATTGATGTTGGGTTACAGCTTTAATTTGTAATCGGCAACATTGAGCATACATTAGCACCAGAGGAGATGCTGATGAGAGCATGGGCATGTTAGACTATGTTATCACTCCATGTCAAACATTGGTTTGTATGAGTATGTCAAAATATATTATTCTATAATCAATTAAAATAATAATAATATTATAATAATAATAATAATAATATACAGCATTCCGAAGACCCTTTTTGGTTTAATTAGATTTAGGATAGTGGGTCAGTCAGCCCATGTCAGACAATTACTGCTTTATTTTGAACCGCCTAAAAATAGATGGTTTGAAATTGGTTCTGAAATTGGTTTTTTTTTTATGCTATGTAATTTAATTTTTTATTGCTTATTAAAAAAAAAAAACACATACAAAATATTATTTTCAACTGATACATGATACTTATAAATTATGTTATTAGTTTGTTTGTTTTTTTTAAATCAAGCTTACTATATATTTTGGACAGGAAAGCACCAAAACCCATAAACCAAATACAGTTTGAATATTTTTATTCATCTACCATGAACAATGCCATGCCTGTTGCTCTTCTGTAAACCAATGCAATTAAACACTGTGTCCTTACCCAACAGTAAGTAAAGACCTAGTAATTGTTTCACCCATTTATCATTTATAACACATTACTGTATACTTACTGTATGTGTTACATTCGACCTTAGTAAACTTTTTTTTTTTTTATTATTATTATTATTAGTAGTAGTGTAGTAGCAGTCAAAAATAAGTAATTAGTTGAGACTAACATCTTAAAAAACCTCTGTAGTTATGTGTTACGTGAAAGGTATTAAAAACTATCCTATGCGAAGTACCATGTAATTATCGTTTCTGGATCGTCCAAATGACGGGCAAAGGGGTGACGACAACAACCCAAGTCATCAGATCTTGCACTGCCTTCGACTTTCGTCTTGTAGGTAGCAGGACGGAGGGTCGCGACGATATTGTCCAACCCTTTGAATAAAATACACCTCACTAAATACAACTGAAATGATCGTTTATTTCCATAACGCACTATAAGCCAGGCTTCTAATTTAGCAAAATTTAAGATATCCACTGAGCCAATCGACGTGCAGTATCGCAGTCGTGTGACTCTATTGGATTTTATGATTAAATGATGAATAATTTTTTAAAAAATGCAACAAAGTCAATTTTCTAATGGGGTGTAGCAATGGTGAATAAGCATTCACAAATAATTTTAAGAAAACTGTCACTCGATCGCAACTGTGAAACTTCCCTTCATCTCCCTTGCAATGCGAACCCCACTTACTGGTGTTTTAAGTTTGTGTTCTCCCTCTGCACTGGATGCAGGTTTATCATTTTAATTTACTGAAACGTGTTGCATCTTTAGAAGTAAGTGTAAAGTCATTTTACAAAAATGTGGAGATTAATACATTACAACCCTGACTTAAGATGTCGTTAGCAAAGGGGGGCGGTTGTACTAACAAGGTCAAACAATAGGTCACGTTTTACTAAACATTTTAAAACTAATAAACAAACAATTACCGTACTGAACACTATTGTAGTATGTTGCTTAAAACATAATAACACAATATTCATAATAAAGTTGAGTTCTTATCTATAAACAGTAACACGTCTAAAGCTTGGGACTCGATGTCTGTAGATTGGTGTTGTATACATTATCATCAACATATTTTAAATGATTGAAAGCTGAAATTACATTTTTAAAACACACTTTTCTTATACTAATACAGTATTGGTTATAATCAGTAATTGATAATCAGTTTGTTTGAAAACCAGGCTCTAATCACTCATAATAGGTGCACAGGCGGTGATTCCATGAGTGCTCCAGGGCTCAAGCACCAATGGGAAAATAAGGTTCTGCACAGTGCAAATAAATCACCTGTTCTGTTAAATAATATAGCGATCAAAAAAAGAAGGAAAGTTAGAAGCAACAATTGTGTGAATGTCAGGCCCCAGCACTTTTCCAATTGTGCCTATTTGCTTGATGCTTGACAAGGTTGCCCCAGTTCCTTCTCCTAACTTGGGTTTTTGTGTTTGATATCACTACTTTAAATGGCTGTTGCGTTTTTCTAACTTGTCTTTTTTACATTGACAATGTTTTTGTTATAAAAAATATGCACTTTATACACTGACATGCTAAGTGTGTTGCCCACAAGGCCTAAAGCTCAGCATGCACAGGGAAACAAGTTCCTTCCAATTATTTCAGGTAAACAGTTTGGAATTGCTTTTTTTTTTTTTTTTTCAAAATGTTTTTAAGCAACACGTGATCATTCTTTCTTAAACGATGAGTCACATACAAATAATCTCAGCATTTCTGGTGCTTTGGTTTGCGCCAACTGACCAATCGATACTTTGATGTACTAAAGATATACATAAATTTATAAGAGCACATGCATAAACAAATTATAATAACCTACATTACATGTCTCACATTATAAAAGGGATTTTGCATTAGTTAAAGTATTGTAACTCTACATATTTTACTTTTGAAACTAAACATTTGAATTGCATGAATGTTCCTGCTGTTTGCTAAAAATTATATTCTATACTCAGTGGAGTGGAGAGAGTGTATGTGGTTTGGAGCAATGGGGATAAGGAATAAACTGAAACTGCCACTCTGGTGGACGTTCATACTATACAGATTAAACAACTTGTGAAAACACTGTTCCATAGTTTAATAACTCCCAATGGGAGGCTGAGTCAAAGGGTCTTTGTCACATGCAGTACTGGGAACAGAAGTTATGTGGAGTTATTTTGTTCAGTTCGGGTGGTAGATTATGGTTATCTGTTTTTTAAAATTATATTTTAAAAATAAACCCCACTCAAAGACATAGTTTCTATAATACATATACAAATGTTAGCTTACTATGCTGAAGTGAGGATGTCCAGATTAGAATGCTGGCACTGCAGAACTCTGGATGTATTTAGAACCCAAGAATTGCGAGAGGTAACAGATTTAATCTTACGCCCATTACCACCTGTATATCTATCACAATAGAGTTAATGTTTTTTTTGTTTTTTTTTCTGCCCACCCCATCATATACCTATAGCGTACTTTAATAATTAACCTCAGCATACAAGTAGTTATTTAATTTTTTTCCTAAGATTAAACATTCATCATGGTTTGATATTTATATTTATGTAGCTATAATAATAATGTTAATCATAACAATAATAATTAGGAAGTCGTTGTACACAAGACATGTTGCTCATTTGTTTGGGTTCATGGTCATTAAGCCCATTGCTAAGCAAATGTCACATTGATGCAAAAGACCCCTATTATGTAGTACACAAAATTAATGATTGGCCAGTTACAATGTCTTTTCACACTGCCCGCCTTCTGAAAGCGGTTTTCTTTCTGTAGAAAGAGATTCGTGAATGATTGGCTTCTTTTAAAAACATGTGGCCAAAAGCCATGTTTATCGGTTTAAAAAAAATAAAAAACAAATCTTCTAAATAGATTTGGTTAAAACCAAAAACTTCAAGCCCTGTTTAAACCATATTTATTTAATTGTATTTAAATATATTCTTAATTGCTAATGTTCTTTTTAGGTAAATATAGCCAGTTGTGCCAACTTGTTTTACTTTATTTTCATGTTTACCAATGTTCATTGTTCTTAAAATCAAGCAACCACAGAGACATACAAAAGACTCTTGCAAATCCAGACTAGTTTAGCCAGACCCTGTTCAGGGGTGCATATCCAAAAAGCTACTTTAACCTAATCAATCTTATGCGTACACTATTTCCACAACTAGTATCAGTGAACATTTCATCATGAAGTGTGCATCAGATTAGATTTGGAATAGCAGGGTTAGGATTACTTAAAGACTGACATCCAGATGCATTCACTACATTTAAAAAATCAATTGCTCTTTTGTGTCTGACTTCAGTCTCCCTGAAACCACTAGCTATTATGTTGTTAACAACCCTTTTTTCCTTTGTTTAGTTTGTTTTAACACAGTTTGTACAGGACATTTTTTTGGATTACTTTTATCTTTAGAAAGTTTTATACTAAGTGATGATTTGAGTGTGTAGTGCATGTTGGAATTGCCCACAAATTTGCATGTTCCATTGACTAGCAGTTTTTTTGTAAAAGTTTCATTTTTGTCCATATTTTTTCTTTTTAGATTTTTGCTCTCATGTACAGGCTACACAGTACTGGATTTCTGCACCAAACCAAGAAGGTACATGTGGTCTGAGTTAAGGTATGTCCTTTCGAAGGTTTTGTGAAAAAATATGAAACGGTTCCTGAGTTATTAATAATAAAATGATAATAGTCCAGCATCCAGGATTTTTTAAAATCTTCTCAGCAAGGAATCTAGCCCTTGAAGGAGTATGTTTAATACGCAAGCACGACGGTGAGTAGAATGCCAGCAAACTGCCAGGACAGAGAATGCAAAGAGGGCACAGGAGATCCCGTGGGAGAAGAAACAATTCTGTGGCAGCCCCTGCAAGGATGCCAGCCACTTCACCTGCATCAGCCCCTGCACCTGATCCAGCCGCTACTTCACCTGAGGCAGCCGCTTCTCCAGCAGTAGCACCAGCACCACCTGGCACTCAAGAGGCTGGTAATGATGGAACTGTTTGGAACATTATAAATCCTGGTGTTGAAGCTGCAGGTAGAAGGGGTGAACATAATATTTTGAGG
>NW_024474030.1:0-8261 GCF_017654505.1 Polyodon spathula | reverse complement strand
GAAGTTCCAGGGCCCACGGCATATGCAAAATGCAACATTGATGAGAGCGCATTGAGTGCTTTTCACCTATTGATTGGCATGCATACACCTCACCACATACAATGTTGCACTGAAGCAGAAGCCCACTTACAACTGCAAGATGATTCCCAGTCAATGCCCTTGGAGGAATTAGAAGCTTTCATTGCACTAGTATATGCCTGTGGAGCATTTGATGCAGAAGCCTGGGTTACTGTTGATAGCTGTGCCAAATGTGCAAAGACAATCTGTTGAAAAGTGCAGGATCTGTGTAATTTGTGCCAACACTTAGACTTTGTAAACGATTGTAAATGAAGCCCATTCTGTTCAAATGTTTATTTATTCATGTCATTTTGATTAAAGTATGTCTGTGAAACCCATAACTTGGGTTGTGTATATGCGCTTTGTTATGTAGGCAATATAAACACATGTATTTTACATTTTTTAATACTTATTTACATTGTTTCAGTTGTACAGTTTTGTAAGTACATGATATACCTGTATTTAACACTGTATTAACATTTTTGAGGTGGCGCGTTATGTAATATGTCTATATATAAACACATTTCTGTTCAAATGTCCATTTATTTACAATGTTTCGGTTGTGTAGATGCTTTAAATGACGTTCCTGAATAAAACTATGACTTATATTCAACTGTTTCTAGGTATGCGTATAAACGCCGTCGTTCTTGCGTTAAACCATTTATTAACTGCCTCTGTATGAGATCAATTCAATAACAAGGTATACTGGCACACAAATGACTCAATAGATATTTCTTGATTGCCTTCATTCCACATTTAAATTGGAAACAGATAAAGAGATCAGTAATTTCCATATACTATATATATATATATTTTTTTTTTTATCCAGCAATCCATTACAAGATGATATTTAATTATTGATTATTGTTATGGCTAACAGGGGTGGTTATTGCCCTACTTTTATCCTTAGAATACAATATCTGAGTTGAGTGCTATCTATTTTTACCGCTCCAGTCTCACATCAAATCAGACAAGTGTACTTGTTATGCTAGTACTTTTGTAAGCGGTTCCCATGATCATTTTTAAACTGAAAAAAATAATTCAAATGCATACAGCCTCTGTTCTTGTCAATCTCATGTCTGGAATGTCTCACTTGGTTTACATTTATTGTTCCTAAGTAACAATTCAGTTTGTGTTTACAGAAGAGCTATAGGAGAGCCCAAAAGCCACTACAATCTACCTTCCAGTATAGACTTAAGGATAGCCGAGTTTACACTACCTAATTAAGCTATCCTTAAAACCTAAATCAGATTAGAGCTGTCCTAAGTGGCAAATGGAAACAGGGTACAAATAACTGTCCATCCATTTGTATGCATTTCATGCATTTATATGATAAAGGCCATCAACATGATTATCATGATGATTGTTGTGTGTATCAATAATAACATACAGTGAAGATAAGCCTATGAAAACATGTCCAATACATTTTTGCTTAAACAAATAATTCTTCAAACCCTAAATGTTTTTAAATATGCTAGTAACTACATAATCCATAATGATTTCCCTCAGATCAATCTAATATCATCCCTTGCACGGTCTATAGTTTTACTCTCTTTCGTTGTTTATCTAAACAATCACTCGCATGCTGAATTATATTATAAGGTCTGTCAGATGGCTGATACAGTCAAACAGGCATGCTAAAAAAAATCCAGATTTGTCTTCCTCTGTCAAAATGTAGACTTGTCATCCACTTGTTTGAGACAAAGTGCTTGGCCTGAGTGCGGATTGTTAAAGATACTGTAGTAGCTAATAAGAGCAATTATTTAGCTCTAAGCTAACCAACACAATGCCATAAAACTGTTGTACAACCAGGTTGATTACTAGAGGTAACCTGAAATGCCACAAACAGACATGGAGGTGCCATATAATAGCATCTACTGACACAGTACTTAAGTTTTTTCTTTTTTTTTCTCGACATTATATAAAATCTAAGATGTACAGATGGTTACCTTACTATGCCATGAGCTCTTTTTTTAATCTTTTTTTTTTTTTTTTAGTTTCTCTCGATACAGTCTCAAAAATATGTGCCAATTTGGAGAAAAGACTTTGCAGAAGATTTCAAGCCTCAACTTCCCTGAAGCCTAAAGGTGATAATCATTGAGAAACAACTAACAACGTAAACTCCTAACAATGTAAACACTTTACAGACTTGTTGTGTAAAAAGGCTGCAAATGATGGCCTGTTCAATATAGCAGTTCCATAAAGTCACAATTTAGTCCATCCATAACTATTTTATAGATTTTGATATATAAAAGTATGCTGACCATTCTACAGCAACCCCAGATGGATGTTTCACAAAGCCTGATTTAGTGTAATGTTAGACTCTGGGGGAAAGACTACAAATGTGAATCCAAATGCCAGTACCTGTCCACTAACACAAACTGAAATGTCAAACATTGCATGATGATACAAACATAAATATATACAGAATAGCATTTCTAATCCTGACAACAGCAAATCACAAATGTGACTTTTCTATGGTAGAGTCTTAATCATGAGTAGACTTAATTTGACACAGAGGAACACCCTTTTTTATACACTCAATTTTCCACAGGTGATTAGTCATCTTAATATCACAAACCTGCTACTGTCAATTAGACCAATCAAAAACAACTGGAAAGAATAATAAATACTTTGGTACAAAAACGCAAACAAAAAGGCAAAAGACCATACCTTTTTATATAGTTTTAAAACACTCAATCTGTATGTCAAGACAAAACTTTTTATACCACCAGATATTCTTTTACTGAGCTACATTCATACATACATTCTACAAAAAAGACCCATAGTCTTCATTAAGTCTACTCATGATTAAGGCTCTTTGTCAAAACGATGATTTTGTTTGTGCTTTTTTGTTAATATTTATTGTTTGACATATATATATATATATATATATATATATATATATATATATATATATATATATATATGAAGAGAAAAGCTACAATGAAAAATAAGAATAATGGAAATAATTTGTTAAATTAAATTATTTTTGTGAAGAATAGAACATGCTCAAATGAAAGGATGTATTATAGCAACATTAGAATATTTTCTGACATTTGTTTGAAATACACATTTATTACTATTGTTTGACATGCTCATTTCAAGAAAAATGCTTTCAGTTATTAGCTTTGTATGCAAGTGGCTTGAAGTAAATTGCTAAGTCAGACTAATCAGTTTGATGTTTTGACAGTCAGTTGTAAAATTAAATTCCACTGAGTGATGCCTTTAACAATACTTAAAGATTGCTCTGTGACGCATACAGGAACACTTACATATCTTAACTGTAACCAACACCTGTGCTGGAGTTTATTTTAAGTAATAAGCATACCACAGCAAGCTGAAATGGCAAATGTATTATTATAAATACTGAGCCATGATTTCCCAACAAGCTTATATTTTCTTATTTGTTATATCAGTAACATGAAGAATTACATCTTCATGACCTATACCCACTGTTTGCACAAACTCCATATATATACCTCAACATTATGATAACATCCAAACCAAGTTTCATCACAGTTGAATATGTACAATATTAAATGTATCAATTTGTTAACTTAGCAAGTTTCATCGGATCTGGAAAAGGAATCCACATAAATGAAAAGGGTGTGACCAACAGGCAGGTGGTCAGACAGACAGATAAAAAATTGTATTTAGACTCAATTTACCCCCATATGCTGATACTGTAAATAACGTGTAATTGTCCTATGCAAGTTTCATCCTAACTCAATAAGTAGTTCACTAGATAAATGTGAAAATGTAAGTGTGTCAGTCTTCCCATACAGTACCCTAGACACTCAATAAATTTGCAAAGGTGCCTTTTATATATATATATATATATATATATATATATATATGCATAAAGTGTGACATACTGTATGTGTGTACTTTTTCAGCCTCCATTAAAACTCCATCCTCAGTAGTGGATAATTAAAGTCTCTCTTCACAACTCTCTCCCACTGATGGGCAAATTCAAACAGACAAGATATGGTTCACAGGCAAGTTGATAAGCGTAAAGTTGTAATGTTATGTCTAAGTTGCATTAAGTGGGAATATGTGGGGACGTGTGGAAATTCGATAAAAATTTTTCATTTAAAGCCCAGCAAGTAAATTGCAACAAATTGAAAGGTATAGGTTGAAGGTACACAGGTAAAATCTCTATCGACAACACCGAATGCAACATGCATACAAATTAGCAGCTCTAAAGAAATATACTTTAACATAAACAAAATGCACAAAATCAATAATATATTTAAAATGGACACCATGAACACAAATGTGCGATGTATATCAATGGTTTACAAGCAGTGGTGAAAGTGGGTGACAAAATAGATCCATGATTTTACAATGCTAAACAGCATCCCACGTGTAGTTAATTAAGTACAAGCCTTGAAAACAAACGTAATAAATTGCACAGGCTGCTTTTATGTCTTGTTGTCCTACCCTGGGGTACCCTGATTTACCACCTGATTTGCTGGTATAATGAGATAACATTCCCCTTGGTTGTCCCACTCTACAGTGATGTTTTCCCCAACCCCTGTTATTCTTTATATGTCATACGGTAGCCTTAGATGTTTACATAACTATTTTGTACTGTCCTTTTTCCAATTGTAATATTTAATTGGGATGCATTACTGATATGCTTATAACCAGTATGATCTACCTAATATATATGTATGTAGGTCTGTATTAGTTAGCAATGTATTAGTTTTATGACAATATTTTTGCTTTTAGCAGACTAGAGTGGGAACCTCATAAAACTTTATAAAGTTGTGTTTTCTAACCTCATTTTTATCCAATTATGTACTTCCCATGAAAATGATAATGATATAATGATCAATATTACATTAATATTTTTGTTTTTAAAATTGGTCATTGATGAGCACTATAGTCTGGATGTCACCGGCTGGTAGCTCCCAGGGAGTGGCGCACAATTGGCCGAGAGCCGCCCGGGGGGAGGAAGGGTTAGGTCGGCCACAGTGTCCTCAGCGACCCCTGTGGTATGGCCAGGCGCCTGCGGGCTTGCCTGTAAGCTGCCCAGGGCTGCATTGTCCTCCGACGCTGTAGCTCTGGGTGGCTGAATGGTGACTCTGCAATGTGTTAAAAAACGGGCAGCTAATAGCACATGCTTCTTAGGACAGCTTGTGTTCGTCTTCGCCCCTCCCAAGTCATCGCTGTTGTGGCAGCAGTGAGCTAAGCCTAAAAATAATAGGATACTTCTAGATTGGAGAGAAAATAACAAAAAACTAATTAGAGACTACTAAATAAAATAAATAAATAAAAATGGTTATTTATGCTTGAAGGTTAAAGATTTATGTTGTTGAATTACTAAAGATGTAATTTAAAAACTATAATACTAGAATAAAGTGTAATCCACTTCTACCCCTTAAATCGTTAATAGCTGTGACAGTATATTGTCCATTATGAGTATATTGACAAGTGACACATATATTTTTTTCCATGCTCAAACATCTTTTATTTTTCCACAACACACAAACACAACAACAGCAGAAAGTGCCATATTGGAAGATTTTTGGAAAATAAATTAAGAAGGAGTGGGATAGGTAAGTGAATTGGGTCATGGCCTTCTGTACACATCTGCATTAGAGTACGGATGCCTTTCAACACAGGATCTATTGAGTCAAGTGTGTTTTTCCAAATAAAGTGAACACCAGTTTAGTAGCCCTGCCAAAACTCTGTATAGCAATTAAAATCACGTGTGTCAAAGTTGATTGCAAAGCGATGCTCTGAGCGAGCGAGAGAGTTGTGAAGAGAGACTTTACTTATCCACTACTGAGGATGGAGTTTTAATGAAGGCTGACAAAGTACACACATACAGTATGTCACACTTTATATATATATATATATATATATATATATATATATATATATATATATATATATATATATATATATATATATATATAATACTCTGTTTATTAAAATGTAAACCGATGCAAGATGACACTGGTGAAATAAAGTAATACGAGTGTTTTGGATGAGCCATCATGCATTCAAACTGTTCAGTCTTGATTTAGTATATAAAACTACAGGACACTAACCATCTAAAAATAAACCCTCCACACATAAGCTAAAAAGGGCACAATTATCAATAACAACAGCGGAATTCACCTTGGGCACTTGCACCACAGATGAATGTTGGTTAAGTTTTTTTGTTTTGTTTTGCCAATCAAGTGAATGCCTTGCACATTTTGTATGCCATCATTGAATCAACAAAGGGAGTTGTGGGGTATACATTATCTCATAGAGCATTTTTTTCTTCTATAAAGAGTCAAAGGATAATTGATGAATACATACTATATTCATCTCTAGTCTCTGTTACAGATTTTGTCACTGTTGCACAGGGTCTGTAGATTGGATCTTTCACACTGATAACACCAAAGAGGAACATTTTTCATTAAGCATGTCTGCAGTATTTCAGTAGGGTAGCCCGTTGTACATACAAAATACAATATTAAAATGCTGTCACTTCAAATGTCATAACATACTGATTTCCCATATATGACCCAATTGAACACTGTAGTCTTTGAAATTCATTTTTATCAGTTAAAGAATATATTGCTTCAAGTGTCATTTAAGTGTCTTTTTTTAAATTTCCTTGGTATAATACAATATTTACAATCATTCTCGAATTGCTCTGGGTTCTGTTGTTCCAGCATTAAGTTATTATAATTTGTCTCTAAATCTGCTCTACCTGGTTTGGCGCTTGCTTTGAGCTTGTCTTGACAATCCTAATTGCTGGGACAGAACAACCTTCCTCATTCTGTTCAAACCATGTTGCGATGTTACCTTTCAGTTCTGTCAGCCTCACTTACTCTACGTACCATAGGTGGGGCTGGTAAAGTCACATTGATATGATATGAATAGAAGGAGGAAGATTATCAAAGCAAGTTCAAAGACAGTTTTAGAGAGGAATTATAACAAATCAGCATTGAAGAAACACAACCTAGAACCATGCAAAATGATGGGAAACATCTTAAACTAGTAAGACAAATATAAAGAGCAACTAAAATAACACCAGAGGCTAATGACTTTAAGGATGCATTTCTAAAGGACACAAAGGTGGACAATTACAAAAATATAAAGATTCGGGAATGTGCAATGGATGTTCTTAGCCTTAAAGTCTTAGCCCCACCACAATTGTGTTAGCTCTAGTCAGAACACACAGGTATAGAATGCTACAACGAAACATGTTACAAGATGTCATTTTATTTATTTATTTATTTATTTACAAAAACAAAAAACAAATTTGAGCTATTAAATAAAACTGGAGTTATTGTTTCAGTAACATTACAAAGATTAAACTTTGGAGTTAAAAACTTTCAACATGCTCCCTTGTGTTTAAGATATGTTTGAATTATTACAGAGTGCATATTTCTTAAAAAAAAGAAAATCTGTGCTTGAGACGTATTAATTCATGCTTGCCGACCAATTAAAAAAAAAAAAAAATTAATTGGGTCTTTAAACTGAAAATCTGTGTAACTTGGCTTTGAAAAGGTCACTCAGGCTAGATATATTTGAAAATGTGTGAAAGCACAGAAGATAAATAATCATAATTTGTACTACAGTGCCTTCTGGGAATTGTTTATATAAAATATGGAGCTACTGCAATTAGAGAAGAACATCAAGGTACAGTTTTTTTTTTTTGCAATAACATATAGTATATTCCTTTTTCAATGATTTGTCAGTGTACCTCCACATACATTAAATTAAACGAAAAGCGTAATCACCTTGTGAGTGCCAAAGATACATCTGCTGTTTTCTTAATTTGCAAACACTTCCTAACTAAACCAGACTGAAACCAGCTACATAAATTGCACATGTTGTTCTTAAAACCAGCCTTTTTCCTCTGTAAAATTCATGAATTCAAGTATTTGTGCCTAAGATAAAACCTATACATGGAAATTCATCTGTGTGTATGACTAAACATAGAAAACAGTTCCTTTTTAATGGATCACTGTGTAAATCCAGTGATTTATATATCTCTAGCCCGCATGTCTTTGCTACTGTACTAGAGAGAACTGCTAAAAAGATACTGCTACTGTCAGGAAACATCTGACAGATTGAACTGAAGTCCCTTTCCTGTCTGTGGTTAGACATCATAACACTGTGGTGGATATCTCTCCTAACACTCAAGTTCTCCTGGTAAAATATTAAGGCACTTGCCCATGGGAAATAAT
>NW_024474029.1:0-7615 GCF_017654505.1 Polyodon spathula | reverse complement strand
GGTGACAAGGTCATCCAGTCTTTCAGCCACGGTATTTCTTGAAAGACTGACATTGGAAAACATACGCTTTTTCTCAGGATGTAGTCTCTTACAAAAGCACCCTCAGAAAAGTGTTTTGACAACTTTGCGATTAGCTCTGATACAAGGTAACTTGCCTTTACTGCTGCTTCACTTTCACTTTTTGCCTTTTTAAACATGTTTTGCTGTAAATCAAGGGTTCTTTTTAATTCGGCCAGCTTTTCTTGCCTTTGCTTTCCTTCAAACTCACCATATTTTTCTTTATGTTTCATTTCATAGTGGCGCCTTAAATTGAATTATTTCATCACTGCAGTACTTCCCTTACATACCAAGCAAATGGAGTTTTCTTGTTGCTCTACAAATATTCAAACTTCCACCTTTCCTAAAATAATCTGCCTTCCTTATCGATCTTTCTTTTCTTGGACATTTTGAGCTATATTATCGTTTTTGACAGCCAGTAGGCTGCAGTGTCTAATGGAAAACACACCTTAAGCACCAAGCATGAGATATGACTGGCTGTCTCTTGCTGTCTTCTATTTCTTTAGCTCTGAACTTCCCACTACTTTTTTGATGGTTGAAGGGATTTGGAGTTCTTACATCAAATAACCCAATAGACTCAAACTGGGCCGGGCCAAATTACACTGTAATGAATGGACTTTGCAGGGGGCTGGGTAAAGTACCTCCAAGGGAATTATTCGGCCTGCGGGTCTTGAGTTTGACACCCCTGCTATAGGGCAATAAATGAGGTACTTCTGGTACTGCACCAATTTTGAACATATTTCCACTTATAGGCATACAATGCTCTTGTGGGGGAGGCCCTAGCATTCTGCAGTGTACCAACTACTGCGTCTGAGAGCCCCAAGGTGGACAGATGGTCCCGCTTTCTGCTCCCTGGAGGAGAGTTTGAGCGGATACGAGCTTGAGTGGCTGGTGCTTGCGCGCAGGGTATGCTCTGTGTAGGGCTCGAAGGCAGGTGGAGGGGGGCGAACGAGGTCCAGAGACGGAAGAGAAGGCTCCAAGTTACAGCTTCTACAGCACTAAGGCACCATGTGCAGGGAGCATTTTAAACCCCAAAAGCGTCTACAGAGATGAAGCTCTGAGGCTGTAGCGCACCGGGGCACCAAAAACCTTGAGGGGATCGAGTGCACTAATGCAATGAGCACTTAAGCACCGAGGGCATCCATGAACGGAGTTGTCGAGGGTCTAGGGCACAGGTACTGAAAGGTACCGAGAACAGTGCTGCACGGAGCGTTAAGCGCCGTTGCCGGAGAAGCATTGAGTCCTCGCACTGAGGATGCTGAGGCACCAAGGATATGGAGCACCACACTGATGCACGGTGGGTAGAGCATCGAGGCACCGAGGCCTCAATGCTAAGCAACACCGGGGCACCGAGGTACCGAGGCCACCGATGTCGGGGGGCACTTGAAGACCGAGGACGCCAAGGCACCTAGGCATCGAGGCTGTACGTCACTGAGGCGCCAAAGCACTGGGGCACCAAGGCTCTGAGGCATCAAGGACCCGAGGGTACCGTGGGCATTGAGGCCGAGATACTGGGGCACCGAAGCACCGAGCACTTCAAGCACCAAGGGTACTGAGCTGTGTGTCTAGTCTGGGCTGTTTGCAGTCACACAACCAGGAGCAGTGCGCAGCTTGCAATGGTGTGGAGAGCAGCCTACAGACAGTTGCAGTGAGGTCACACAACCGGTGCAGCACAAATCTTACAGCGGGGTGGCACAGCCTACAGAAATGGACAGAGAAAGAAAGACACCCTTTTTTATATACTGCAAGGCAGTAGCACAGACAGACACTCGACAGCAAGCTGGAGTGTAAGGGTTCATTTTTAATTATTTTTTTTTTTGGACCTTTACCGCTTTTTTGGGTGAATGATTCAAATGTGTGGGGTCTGCTTATCAATAGGTCCGGGTAATAAGAGGCCTAATGGATGAAGCACACAGTTGTTGCGTTGTTTTTTTTTTTTTTTTTTTTTTTTCTAAACTGCAAAGCAGTAATTTCAATAGAAATCAACAACCTGAGGGGGCAGGCTAGGCGGTGCACAGCAAGTGTGCGCACCGAGTTAGCCCCAGAGTCCTCGACTCCACAGCGGGTGCAGCAGAGCTGAGTCTTGCTGGAGGAAAGTGTCGTTCTCTCTGTCCATTTTTTGAGGCAGATGAAGGATAAGAACACAGGCAGCAAGCAGAAAGCTGCAAGACTAAAAAAGACAACTACAGTCGCTAGGCGATGTAGGCAGTAAAAACATATATATGTTGCGCAGTGTTTTGCTCAGGCTTCAGCTGCGAGTTCTGATTCCATGGAAGTGGCAAGCCAACTTCCAGCAAGAAATTGCAAGGGAACTACATTAAACTCGGACAGAAGGGCTCTTTTTTAAGAGACAATCAACAAATGGAAGAGGTTAGTTTATACCCACCTTACCTACCTGGTTGTGAGAGGCAAAAGAGAATGTGATCTTCACAGAGTGACTATTTAATACCTCGACTGGTGGGAACGAGGATGCCACTCCACAGAGGGGCCTATCAGCAGCTGTGATATAAAATGCTCAGTAAATACCTGACCTGTAGGCAGGCATATCCCAAAAGTATTTTTGTTGGCCATCTTTGAATTGAAAGGGAACCAACCACCAATGATTGTATCCCCCTTCCCATGGGAGCACAAAGGCCAAAACAACACCCAGCCAAGATCAGTAACACTTCTCAAACAAAATTACTCCACTGCATGACTCATCCCATACCTAACTAAAGACTTAAACCTACATAAAGATTTGGTAGCCAAAAAAACCTATACTTGCTTGGAAAGTCTCAAGCTGAGGACATCTTAAGCTGTGAAATTGAAGGGAAGGGGAGTCACAGCATGATCCCCTGAACAACATCACAACCGCTGAAAAAAGTGAACCCCTGTTGTTTCCAGGTGAGAACTTGACTACACATTTCTAACTACAATCTGACAATTAACTTGGATTCAGCTCTCAACCTTTTAAAAGAGAGGTAGTTTTCTCACACACACCTAAAGCCTTATGCGTGTCAAGAGATAATGTTTCTCATGTAAAGTGTTGTCACTTGTGTTTTACCCAATCATGATCAAAGCTTCAAAACAACATCACAATCTCAAAAAATGGTAGTGACCTTCTCTGTTTCTCTCCCCTTTTCTAATGCAGATTTGTGGGAAAGAGGAATGTAGCAAAACAAAAGGCATGTACGAAACAAAATGGGCTAGATGTGTGGAGACAAAGCTAAAAACCTTTATACCAACATTCCTTTTGTGTGTGTGTGTGTGTGTGTGTGTGTGTGTGTGTGTGTGTGTATATATATGTTTCAAAGTTAAATACAGATACTATTTTATAGGTGTTTTGATGTAGGAATTAGTTGTAACTATGAAATTATGCATAAGTAGATCAACATGAGTGTATGGTTTGGGATTCTAAAGTACTATACCAAGTTTCAACATAATTTGACAATAACAAATTTAACAATAAAGAGCTTGAAATTTTAGACATGATATGCTGGCATGAACGTATCAAAGGATTTCTCATTAATTTACTTTTTTCTATTTTGAAAGCATGATGTGATGGGAATAACAGCAGAGACATTTACACATTTAAGTTTCATTTCAATATCTTCCAAAATTAATTTTCAGTTTTACATTTTTCCAATAACAGCAGTAATATTTTTTCAATGAAACAGTACAGCAAATAGGTTCTTTTTCATCTGGGGTACCGCTGAAATGTACCCTGGGTGCATATGGATATATCAAAGCATACCCTGGTTTAGACAAAATTATCTTTTATTATTTTCGACATGTCACAAATGTAGCCTAGTTTCATGTCTCGTTTCGTGTTGCAATATCTGTCAGACCCAATTTGCCACACTGTACAGCTCCAACAGAATTGTGGGATTTGTATTTTTTTCTTTTTACAGTGACTAAATAATGCTTGTTCGTACAAATTAGGTACTACAACTTCATATTGTATTTTGAGTACTGCTTGGTGTGATGCTATTTGCTTAGGACTAACTTTATTACAAGTTATTGGGTGTATCATAATCTAGGGATTTATGGACACTGTCTGTCTGTATCTATGTCACACGTACATTTTTTTTTTTTACAAAAAAAATCATATATTGAAATATGTTAGATGAAGATCACAAAATAAGTTATCTCAGATCGCCACATTTCAAACTGTCATGTTGAGATCACAGGTTAAATTATCTCGGGATATCAACATTTCGATCCCTTAGTCTCCCTCACCTTTCTCGTCATATGTCTGAATGCTCATGAGATAATCAAACAATTCGCCCTGAGGCACACTAGTTGCATGGACGACACTCACGTTGGGAGCTGTAATGTGCATGTCATGTCAGAACGGAAATGAACAGCGTGGCAAGGTGGAAGCCCTGCCCATGTAAATAGTGTGTTTTTGTTTAGCTTAAATAAAGTTGAAAGACTTTGAATTTAAGTTTGGCAGGGTTGGGGTTAATTCCATCCCTGCCAAATACACATGTGGAATGTGGCTGGGTCTTGATTGAATAACTGTTGGTCAATCAGGCCCCGGCTACATGGTAGACCGATTTTTTGTTTGTGGGTGAGTTTAAGGAGTTTCAGTGCAGGCGAATGCCCAGCCTGAACAAGCAAGGTGTGTTTATTTGGTTGTGTCTGTTTCAAGGATTTGTTTTGTACAAACGTATGTGGTTATTTCAAGTGTGCCACAGCACTTTAATCTGCAGCTTCCTGCCTCTGGGTCTCCTTCCTGCTGGTTAACAGCCTTGGTTTTCAGCAATTGCTATTTCTCGCAAAATTTAAAAAGCAGGGTACATTTGTGACATGCCGAGGTACCAAATGATAGCTTTGTCTGTGTCGCTAGAACCCCAGTCCACAAAGACCCAATCTGCAATAGTGCATTAATAATAATAATAATAATAATAATAATAATAATAATAATAAATAATATTATTATTATTATTATTATTATTATTATTATTATTATTATTATTAATAATAATAATAATAATAATAATAATAATAATAATAGTAATAAGCTTTGAGAGATTTACGGTTCATTGAGAAGCTCCTAGAACATAAAGCTTTAACAGCTTTGTTAATGCACCACTCTAAAGGCATGGACACTATAAACAAAAATGTAAGCACTATAAAACATAACCAAGAGCACTCTACCTAGCACACTTGCCATCCATCAATTTATCCATCTCAGTCTACCTCAGCAAGAAAGCAATAGTTCTTGGCAGAAAACATCCATCTTCCCTGAAAAGCTGTCAGTGGCAACATGGAGGGTGTCAATTGAAATAAAGTATGCAATGTAAACTCCTCTACCATGTACATGCATTAGAACTCATAATGTGTGTACATAACCATGACTGATGTCAACACTGTGGTTGAACAATATATTTTGTTTAGGGAACATATTAATTGTTTGCCACCCAGGTTTTCATTAAGTCATAACTCTAAAGTGGGTTTCACTTTGGACCACATGACACTTGGTTTAGATCTTTAGTGTTTTCAAAAATATATCAGACCAAACATTTATATTTTAAAATAGTAATCCATTGAAGTTTACAGATCACATTCCTTTTTTTGGTAATTTGTCATGTAATCTGTTACAACAGGGGTTTTCAATCGGGGGTACACATATCCCTGGGGGAACTTTTAAGGGTCAGGGGGTACACTGGACAACTCAGAAATGTAAAAATTAAAAAAAAAGTTAAAGAAAATAATTTTTTTAATTTTTTTTTTTTTTTTTTTTTTTTTAATAGTAGGCTATGGACATATAATGAGATTTGGTGAAACGTAACTATAAACGCTAAAAACCAAATCGTCGAGTTTCTCCATCATACCATATCACAGTTTAATAGGTAGGTTGGGGCCATGTGTAATAACGCCCACTTAAGTTAACTCGCCCTACCCAATTCGTCCCTAGACCGTTAAAAGACGGACATCTCTATGAGACGAAACTCGCGAGACACGAATGCTCATGAACTTTGCAATTTTCAACTCATCCTTTTAATTGAATACTAATCAGCAAAGCACAATATTTCAGCATTTTTTAGAAGTATAAATGCTCCGGTAAACATAAATAGTCATCACAGTACTCATACTTTGACGGTTTTTGTTTGTATTTATTACCGCAGCTGCATTATATTAACAGCAATAACAGCTGGTTGAATTGTTTTTAGTGTTTGATAAAGTACATCTAGATTATCCTGTGTATTGTTTCTTGAGTAAAAAGTGGATGCATTTCTTATTTGCAAAAGAAAAATGAAGAAAGAACCACAAAAGAGTCTACAGAAAGTGACAGAAAGAGTCCCTTTGGATGTTTATTTTGTTTATGTTGGCTTTAATTTTATCAATGTTAGTTATTATAGTTTATCATGAAGTTAATGTTTGTAATGTCGTAAACATTTTAAATGGCACACAATGTTGCTGAGATGGGAAGTAAATTGAATTTTGGATTATTTATAATAACTTTGCCGAATAGAAAGTGAATGTGTGTATTCCTGAAGAGATAAACAAATCCTGTCTCTTGATTCTGTGCAACCAAAGACTTGTAATTAAACATTTTAAGAATTAGGCCTACTGTTTGGTAACCGCTCTTAAACCAGAGGATTACATTTAATAATCAGATTATTTCGCCTTTTATTGCAACTGTAGTACCATACAGTACTGTGCACATTTTTAAAGCGTATCTGGGCTGAACAAACTGTAAGCATTTTTCAGGTATGGTCACAGACAAAAGTATTGGCACCCTAATCTTATTGTACCCTACACTTAATATAAGATTAATATGACAAAGACCAAAATACACACTTTCTGATAGTTTAAAAAACAGTGTGTAAAGATTTTATCAAACTAATTTAAAATATATGCATTGATTTACAATCAATACACAGTAATTAAGATGCATTATAAAGTCAATAGCCAGAAAAAACGAAAATTATTTCCATGATTTGTTGAAGAACATTTTGGTACCAGAACCCACAATTAAAGCAATAATCAAGAAGTACCATAGAACAAATTCAACTGAAACTCTTGAAAGAAGTGGACACCCAAAGAAAATAACTGGTACAGCAAGTTTGAGAATCATCTGTGCAGCTAACCATCTGTGCAAGCTAAAAAAAAATCACATAGGTGTCTATTGTCGCGTCTTGTGTTGAATTTCTCTAAACTCTTCTGTTGGTTGCCTCACGTCGTTTTTTTGTTTTTGTGCTATCGATAGGACTGTACAAAGGCACATGAACACAGAAGAGCTGTATGCACTTAGACCTCGGGGGGGGGCGTGGAGCGAAGTTTTTGGTCGAAATTTTAGGACTTTGTTTGACTTTGACGCCTTTAAAACGGTTCTTATAATTGGCTTAACTTTGAAGAATTCTTTTGTTACGGAGACGGCTGTGTACCTGATTAATCTTGAAAAGGGAAAAAAAGAAGAAAGAGAAAAAAAGAGGGGGGGTTTCCGGCGTGTCATAGAGACCTTTTTTTTTTCCCTTTCGCAAGGTCCTCTTTTGAAAATGACGTCAATTTGTACTACACCAAGTTTGTTAGTACTACAAAATTTTTTTTTTTAAGCCGTCGGTCCGGG
>NW_024474028.1:0-2174 GCF_017654505.1 Polyodon spathula | reverse complement strand
CAAAGTTCCAAAATATGAGTTTTTCTCTAACTTCTAAATAACTACAATATTTCCTATCTCAATTTCTACAACAAACAGAACACACAACAAATGCTTATATTTAATGCAAGTGTGTATTCTTCTATTTGAATTCTCTTTAGATTAGTTTCTAAACGAATCCGTGTTTCCAACAATGACAGAACAAACACCTGCTCTGTGCTAGGTATGCTTTCTTCTTAAAGCAAATACAGAGATCAGACCAGCGGGTCAAAGAAAACTCAGTATTTTTGCACCGTCAAAAGAAAATAATCCACTGTGAATCACACAGAATGGCTATGCAATTGTAAAAGGGGTAAACAAGGGATTAATAGGATATGTATACATTTCTTAGAGCACCATGTAAATAATATAAATTTGGAGACTTTTTTAATCATGTACTTGTAAAGGTGAATGTCCGATGGTTGGGGGGGGGTCCTTCAACACTAGAAGTTCCTTCAACTGATCTATATATATAATATATAATATATATATATATATATATATATATATATATCTATATTATTTTTGTTTTTAAATACATGTTTGAAAGCTTCACAGTCACAGATCTATTGATTTTTAAAAAATTGATAATTTAAATGGTTTATAGGAATCATGCACCAAGTTAAATATTTTGTACTTCAATGTCGATGTATATGTATTACCATTCAGGGCAGCTACTTGTAAATGATCCTATCTGAGTAGATTCTCGGGTCACATAATGTCAATCAACCTTCAGTCCAACGTCCAGCTCCATTAGTAGTCATGCAGACAATTAAAATATACTTAAAAACACACCTCTGTAAAGTTAATAACGAGCTTTGGGTTTTCAAGTTACATTTTTTATATCTCACCCACAAAGTCATTTGAAAATTTTATAGATGCATTATTCAAATTGTGCTCTGATTTTGCCAAAAACTGTTCCAAGTCCCACAATTGCATTGTTGATTTTTATATTCTGTAATAATAATTTTGACATCAAACCTAAAGTTTCTGTTGTGTTTTCAGTCACCCCATTGTACACCACCAGCTTGGTTTGATGTTTAAAAGCTGTAGGCAAATTAAATTAGTAACGTAACTGGATTTGCTGGCATGGACTTTCTACACAGACACAACCCTCTATTCCAGTTTTATTATGAATTTGTAATGAGCTCAATTGTCATATAAACATCAAAGGATGAGGTAGACAATGAATGCCAGTATTGGAAACCTTTTCACAAATTAAACCCAGTGTATTTTTTTCTCTAGAGTCATTTTGGCATTTTGCTGCCATTATGCGCACACGTCTCCAAAAAATGTCAGAGAAAATAATTGTTTGGGCAGACACATGGCAAATAAAATTTAATAGAGAAAAGTGTAAGGTACTGCATGCAGGAAATAAAAATGTACATTATAAATATCATATGGGAGATACTGAAATTGGAGAAGGAATCTATGAAAAAGACCTAGGAGTTTTTGTTGACTCAGAAATGTCTTCATCTAGACAATGTGGGGAAGCTATAAAAAAGGCTAACAAGATGCTTGGATACATTATGAAAAGTGTTGAATTTAAATCAAGGGAAATAATGTTAAAACTGTACAATGCACTAATAAGACTTCATCTTGAATATTGTGTTCAGTTCTGGTCACCTCGCTATAAAAAAGATATTGCTGCTCTAGAAAGAGTGCACAGAAGAGCGACCAGAATTATTCCGGGCTTAAAAGGCATGTCATATGCAGACAGGCTAAAAGAATTGAATCTATTCAGTCTTGAACAAAGAAGACTACGTGGCGACCTAATTCAAGCATTCAAAATTCTAAAAGGTATTGACAGTGTCGACCCAAGGGACTTTTTCAGCCTGAAAAAAGAAACAAGGACCAGGGGTCACAAATGGAGATTAGACAAAGGGGCATTCAGAACAGAAAATAGGAGGCACTTTTTTACATAGAGAATTGTGAGGTTCTGGAATCAACTCCCCAGTAATGTTGTTGAAGCTGACACCCTGGGATCCTTCAAGAAGCTGCTTGATGAAATTCTGGGATCAATAAGCTACTAACAACCAAACGAGCAAGATGGGCCGAATGGCCTCCTCTCGTTTGTAAACTTTCTTATGTTCTTATATTCTTATATATTTGTGGATATTTGTACAACACTTGTGTGGGATCGCATCGTGCCGCAC
>NW_024474027.1:0-9104 GCF_017654505.1 Polyodon spathula | reverse complement strand
AAACAAAGTGGACCATGCATGAATAACACTATCTCAGAGTTGGACTTTGTTTCCAATAAAGGGCTTACTAGGAGGATATTGGTCACTAGTAAAACATTTTGCAGCCTCTATTCTGAAGTGAAGGTTTCATTTTCATTAATTAGCAGCTTATTAGAAGCATATACTGTAGGTCATTAATAAAGGGGTTTGCAGCCCCTATTTTGAAGTAAAGGTTTCATTTTCATTACTTAAGAACTTATTAGCAGCATATGTCATTAATGCAGTTTTGATCTAACAAATAATACACAAAGAAGCAATTATCACCAGGGCATCTTTAATCAGTTGTACAACCTGTATACTGAAGTGAAGACTCCAGTCACACCATGAAGCTCTTACTCACATTCATGAACCCAACAAAAAAAAAATAATAATAATAATAATAGTAAGTTAAAGTAAAAAAGAAACAGACAAAATCCTTTTAATTAGGAATTTATTTGGGTTTTTTTAAACTGTTCAAACTTGTAACACATTGCCAGTAAAGCATACAATCTTAAATTAGAATTTTTTTTTTTTCCAAAAAAGGTCCCATATATTCCTAATCAGTTACAGCACCATTTAACCAAAGTACTATTTAGTTTTTCCGTATTCTCTATTATTAACATTACAGAAATGGTGATTTTCGGCTTTAACATCACAAATTAACATTAACAGTTAGAAAAAGATTAATTCTCAAACTGAACGCAGTTGGGATTCAAGGAAACACATGTACATGGATTAGGGAGTGGTTAACATGTAGAAAACAGAAAGTACTGATTAGAGGAAAAACCTCAGAATGGAGTGTGGTAACCAGCGGTGTACCACAGGGATCAGTATTAGGTCCTCTGCTATTCCTAATCTACATTAATGATTTAGATTCTGGTATAGTAAGCAAACTTGTTAAATTTGCAGACGACACAAAAGTAGGAGGAGTGGCAAACACTGTTGCAGCAGCAAAGGTCATTCAAAATGATCTAGACAAGATTCAGAACTGGGCAGACACATGGCAAATGACATTTAATAGAGAAAAGTGTAAGGTACTGCACGCAGGAAATAAAAATGTACATTATAAATATCATATGGGAGATATTGAAATTGGAGAAGGAATCTATGAAAAAGACCTAGGAGTTTTTGTTGACTCAGAAATGTCTTCATCTAGGCAATGTGGGGAAGCTATAAAAAAGGCTAACAAGATGCTCGGATACATTGTGAAAAGTGTTGAATTTAAATCAAGGGAAGTAATGTTAAAACTGTACAATGCACTAGTAAGACCTCATCTTGAATATTGTGTGCAGTTCTGGTCACCTCGCTATAAAAAAGATATTGCTGCTCTAGAAAGAGTGCAAAGAAGAGCGACCAGAATTATTCCGGGCTTAAAAGGCATGTCATATGCAGACAGGCTAAAAGAATTGAATCTGTTCAGTCTTGAACAAAGAAGACTACGTGGCGACCTAATTCAAGCATTCAAAATTCTAAAAGGTATTGACAGTGTCGACCCAAGGGACTTTTTCAGCCTGAAAAAAGAAACAAGGACCAGGGGTCACAAATGGAGTTTAGAAAAAGGGGCATTCAGAACAGAAAATAGGAGACACTTTTTTACACAGAGAATTGTGAGGGTCTGGAATCAACTCCCCAGTAATGTTGTTGAAGCTGACACCCTGGGATCCTTCAAGAAGCTGCTTGATGAGATTTTGGGATCAATAAGCTACTAACAACCAAACGAGCAAGATGGGCCGAATGGCCTCCTCTCGTTTGTAAACTTTCTTATGTTCTTATGTTCTTAAACCCTATGAAATCGTTTTAGAAAAATGTAATTAGGTTGACTTAACTGAACTTGTGTACACCTCAGGCTCAGCGAACAACACAAAACCATAAATATACAGGTTTATATTGTAGATTTGTGGTTTTGTTTCGCTGAGCCTGCTGACACATTTTTTTTTGACACACTAAATGCAATTTTTTTTTAAAAAAACCGTAAACGCAACGGTCATTATATGGCCATATTTTTTTGTCATAGCGTATCGTAGTAACGCCATATTCTGAAAGACTATTGATAACCAGTACACAAGTCATTTTTTCAATAAACCACTCGTTTAAATGAGCAAATTTACCGTAAAAATGCCGTTTTGGCATATTTTTAAAACCGTATAAGTAAATAGTATCATGTCATTGTTTTTACAAAAATTCTCTAAATTTTTTTTAGAGATTTAAAAACAGTATTTTTTAATAATTTTTTATAAAACACATCATTTAGTAAAGTTAAAGAAAATTTACTCTTAATAAAAAGATTTTATTTCCGTTACAAAGCCGCCACAAAAGTCATCAGCACGTTTCAACCAACGGAGCCGAAATCGAAGTTTACTTCATTGGATGGTCAACCCTACCAGCATTGAACTATTGCGATAACTACGGTTTATGAATAGAAGGCTAGCCCGATCCGGGATCTGTTCTACCACAGATGGTGTTCTACCACTGGGTGAACAAAAAGCATGTTTTTCGAGAACTTTACCACTCTCTTGTGTCAGGACTTAAGAACATAAGAACATAAGAAAGTTTACAAACGAGAGGAGGCCATTCGGCCCATCTTGCTCGTTTGGTTGTTAGTAGCTTATTGATCCCAAAATCTCATCAAGCAGCTTCTTGAAGGATCCCAGGGTGTCAGCTTCAACAACATTACTGGGGAGTTGATTCCAGACCCTCACAATTCTCTGTGTAAAAAAGTGTCTCCTATTTTCTGTTCTGAATGCCCCTTTTTCTAAACTCCATTTGTGACCCCTGGTCCTTGTTTCTTTTTTCAGGCTGAAAAAGTCCCTTGGGTCGACACTGTCAATACCTTTTAGAATTTTGAATGCTTGAATTAGGTCGCCACGTAGTCTTCTTTGTTCAAGACTGAACAGATTCAATTCTTTTAGCCTGTCTGCATATGACATGCCTTTTAAACCTGGAATAATTCTGGTCGCTCTTCTTTGTACTCTTTCTAGAGCAGCAATATCTTTTTTATAGCGAGGTGACCAGAACTGCACACAATATTCAAAATGAGGTCTTACTAGTGCATTGTACAGTTTTAACATTACTTCCCTTGATTTAAATTCAACACTTTTCACAATGTATCCGAGCATCTTGTTAGCCTTTTTTATAGCTTCCCCACATTGTCTAGATGAAGACATTTCTGAGTCAACAAAAACTCCTAGGTCTTTTTCATAGATTCCTTCTCCAATTTCAATATCTCCCATATGATATTTATAATGTACATTTTTATTTCCTGCGTGCAGTACCTTACACTTTTCTCTATTAAATGTCATTTGCCATGTGTCTGCCCAGTTCTGAATCTTGTCTAGATCATTTTGAATGACCTTTGCTGCTGCAACAGTGTTTGCCACTCCTCCTACTTTTGTGTTGTCTGCAAATTTAACAAGTTTGCTTACTATACCAGAATCTAAATCATTAATGTAGATTAGGAATAGCAGAGGACCTAATACTGATCCCTGTGGTACACCGCTGGTTACCACACTCCATTCTGAGGTTTTTCCTCTAATCAGTACTTTCTGTTTTCTACATGTTAACCACTCCCTAATCCATGTACATGTGTTTCCTTGAATCCCAACTGCGTTCAGTTTGAGAATTAATCTTTTGTGCGGGACTTTGTCAAAAGCTTTCTGGAAATCTAAATAAACCATGTCATATGCTTTGCAATTATCCATTATCGATGTTGCATCCTCAAAAAAATCAAGCAAGTTAGTTAGGCACGATCTCCCTTTCCTAAAACCATGTTGACTGTCTCCCAGTACCCTGTTACCATATAGGTAATTTTCCATTTTGGATCTTATTATAGTTTCCATAAGTTTGCATATAATAGAAGTCAGGCTTACTGGTCTGTAGTTACCTGGTTCAGTTTTGTTTCCCTTTTTGTGGATCGGTATTACGTTTGCAATTTTCCAGTCTGTCGGTACCACCCCTGTGTCAAGAGACTGCTGCATGATCTTGGTTAGCGGTTTGTAAATTACTTCTTTCATTTCTTTGAGTACTACTGGGAGGATCTCATCCGGCCCAGGGGATTTGTTTATTTTAAGAGCTCCTAGTCCCTTTAACACTTCTGCCTCAGTTATGCTAAAGTTATTTAAAACTGGATAGGAACTGGATGACATGTGGGGCATGTTGTCAGTATCTTCCTTTGTAAAAAAAAGTAATCATTTAACATATTTGCTATTTTTTTTTTCTTCCTCTACGATTTTGCCATTTGTATCTCTTAAACATTTAATCTCCTCTTTGAATGTTCTCTTGCTGTTGTAATATTGGAAAAAAACATTTTGGAATTGGTTTTAGCTCCCTTAGCAATGTTTATTTCTATTTCTCTCTTGGCCTTTCTAACTTCCTTTTTGACTTGCGTTTGCAGTTCTGTGTACTCTTTCTGCGTACTTTCTTTTTGGTCCTTTTTTAATGCTCTGTAAAGTGCCTTTTTTCGCTGAATATTTTTTTTAATTGATCTATTAAACCATTTTGGCAATTTAGTTTTACATTTAGATTTGTCTACTTTAGGGATATAATTGTTTTGCGCCTCTAGTACTACATTTTTGAAGAACAACCATCCTTCTTCTGTGGGTGTTTTCTCTATTTTACTCCAATCTACTTCTGTTAGTCTCTGTTTCATACCTTCATAGTTTGCTTTTCTAAAATTGTAAACCTTAGCTTTAGTCATTACTTTTGGGGTTTTAAAAAACACTTCAAATGAGACCATGTTGTGGTCTGAGTTTGCCAGTGGTTCTCTGACCTCTGTTTTAGTTATTCTATCTTCGTTATTTGAAAAGACTAAATCAAGGCATGCCTCCCCTCTAGTGGGTGCCTTCACAAATTGTGTTAGGAAGCAGTCATTTGTCATTTCCACCATTTCTATTTCATCCTTCGCGCTACCCACCGGGTTTTCCCATTTTATATGGGGGAAGTTGAAATCCCCCATTAGTATGGCTTCTCCTTTGCTACACACATTTCTAATGTCATTGTATAACAGATTATTGTGCTCACCGTCTGAATCTGGTGGTCTATAGCATGCTCCTATTATTATGCCTTTTGAATTTTTGTCTGTTATTCTGACCCATATTGATTCGGTTTTATTTTCTTTGTCCAGGTTTAACACCTGGGCTTCAAGACTGTTTCTTATGTATAGCGCTACCCCTCCTCCTCTTCTGTCCTGCCTGTCTTTCCTATACAGTGTATACCCACAAATATTATATTCGTCCCCATCACTCTCAGACAACCAAGTTTCTGTAACACCTATCACATCATAGTTACCTGTTAGTGCAGTAGCTTCAAGTTCTAGAATTTTGTTTCTGATACTTCTAGCATTTAGATAAATACATTTAATGGTTGTCTTACCTGAGTTGTTGTTCTTGTTTTGATGCGGTCTCCCTTCTGTTTTTTTGTTGATTTCTCCCCCCTTCCTTTCTAGTTTAAATGCTTCCGAACCTGCTCGAGGATCTTTTCTCCGAGTAGACTAGTTCCCTTGTTATTTAAATGCAGTCCATCCCGTCTATACAGATAGTCCTCGTTGTAGAATGTGGTCCAATGATCAAGATAGGTGAAGCCTTCCCGTGTGCACCACGTCTTCAGCCATTCGTTTTGATTAATTATTTCCAGCTGTCCATATGGTCCTTTGCAAGGTGCGGGTAGTATACCAGAAAATACCACAGTTTTGGTTTTCTCTTTTAATTTCCTTCCTAGCTCTCTGAATTTGTTTTGCAGGGATTTTGGTCTGTCTCTTCCAATGTTGTTTGTACCGATGTGGACGACTACTACCGGGTCGTCTCCTGTTCGTTCTAGGAGCCTGTCCACGTTCTCAGTGATGTGCTTGACCGAGGCTCCCGGAAGGCAGCACACTGTTGTAGTAAGGGGGTCCAAACTGCGAATTGAACTTGCTGTGTTTCTCAATATGGAGTCCCCAACAATCATGACCTCCCTTCTTTTTGCTGTCTGGTCACCACTGTCAATAGGGTCCTGGATGTTGTTCCTTTCGTTCTCTTGTTGTTGGTTCTGCTCATCAAAATTCTGAAGTGACTCAAATTTGTTGGTTGTTTTGATTTCTGGTGGTTGTGTTTGACGAAGTTTCTTTTTTTCCCTGCTTCTGCCTACCTGAACCCAGCTGTTCTGACCTTCTATCTCCCTGGTGGCTTTCAGTCTGTTAGGGGTGATGCAGACTTCCATGAATTGTGGGTGTGCCAGTTCCTCAAGATCCTGTTGCTGTCTCACTTCTTCCAGCTCCATTTCTAGCATACTTACTAGTTTATGCAAATCCTGGATCGCGCGGCACTTTACGCACACTTGGTTTAGCTCCGCTGGGTTTTCTCGGATTTCCCACATCAAGCAGGTGTCACAGATTACTGGCTTGAAGACCATGTTGAGGTTTGTTTGTTTTTTTTTTTTTTTAAGTTTAGTTTCTTCTGCAGCTGTCAACCTGCTTTCAAACTGCTTCGAAACTGCTCTGTACTTTTCCACGCCTGTACTTCTCCCACTTGCTGTCGCTTCCACTCGCTGTCGCTGGGAAGACTGCCTCGTTTAACTGCGTTGTTCTGCTGTGCTGTTGGCTCCTCCCCTCGCCCGTGTCTCAAAACGGCGCTGAATTTGAATCAGCTGCTCCGAGTTTCAGCTTGTTTGTTATCAGAAAAACACACGCGGCTGTTTGACTTTGAGCTGCTGCTGTGTTTCCCCAATGTCCTCTGTTTTCTGATTAAAGCAATTCAAGATGCAATTTCTCCTTTCTGCTTCGAAACTGCTCTGTACTTTTCCACGCCTGTACTTCTCCCACTCGCTGTCGCTTCCAGCGCTGTTGCTTCCACTCGCTGGTCGCTGGGAAACTTGTAAATTTACATATATTATGCAATCGCACATCACATTTAGCACATAATAACACAAACAACACTGTTAAAAACACTATAGGCGGGCATCCCCGCAATGGATTTCTGGGATCTGGGAATTCCAGTTAATTACTGTAATAGATGTAATTATGATTACGTATTTACTTTTTTTAAAAAACACATGTTTTTTAAAGAAATGTGTGTCTGTCAAAGCACAGAAAATTTTTAATTTTTTTACTTTTTAAAATGCTATAAAACTGTGTTTTTTTAAGGATGTTTGTTTCTGTACAAAATAAAACATGTTTTTCTTCTTTTTCAACGTCAATTTGCAGTTAAATATTAACATATAAAATAGTCTCCTTTTATAAAAGAGGCAATTTACCTTCAACTGTTTTACCATAATTGCGATTTACCGCTGAATGTATAACGAACATTTTTTCATTAAGTTAAATTAATCAACCTAATTTCTTTTTTTAAAGCCATATATACGGTATTTTGCATTCGGTTGTGTGCCTCGTTCGTTATGACTTTAATACTGAAAAACAGTTTGTTAGCTTTAAAAATCGGGTTTTATTCCCCACCGAACACCAAAAAAAAACAAAAAAAAAACAAAAACAAAACAAAACTGTAGTAATGTGAATGTTTATGTATATAATGCAGTTCAAGTTATGCCACTAGAGGTCAGTAGCGCCCTACATACTTACCCTCTCTCCTCTACCTAGTCATACCGCTAGATGGCAACGAGGAAATCGGGCAACTTGTCTTAGGTCGTTGAAAACGGAGACAATGAAGGAGAAAAGACAAGTGTAGCTGCATAGCTTCGGCCCAACCTGCTAACGTTAGCGAGCGCGCTCACAGACAACGGAACATGGCTGCCACGGTAGGAACAACTGCGCCGTTTGATAGTCAACTACAGACATGGGAGGAATATTGCGAAGTGCTGTCGCATTTTTTTGAAGCAAATGAGATGGACAACGGCAATAAAAAAAGGGCGATTCTCTTAAGTTCGGTGGGAAGCCAAACATATAGTCTGATGAGAAATTTGTTAAGCCCAGATAAGCCAGGGGACAAATCATTTGACGATTTAGTTGAACTGTTGAAAACGCACTACAACCCAAAGCCCAGCGAAATAGTTCAACGCTTTAAATTTAACTCGAGAAACAAACAGGCAAATGAGAGTGTGACTGAATATGTGGCAGTGCTAAGAGAACTGGCTCAACATTGCAACTATGGAGATAGGCTAAAGGAAATGTTACGGGACAGGCTAGTCTGTGGTGTAGACGATGATCGTATTCAGCGCAGGCTGTTAGCAGAAACCGAGTTAACATTTGAAAAAGCACTGAAGCTTGCTCAGGCATTGGAGACAGCGAACAAAGACGTTCAGGACTTACAATGGCAAAGCAAAGGAAGCAATGGTGCTAACTGGAAACATGTTAGCCAGGCTACAGTGCAAAAGCTAAAAACGTGGAGGGAACCACGAACTGGCGGAACTATGAGGGCATGTTATAGATGCGGTGGTAAGCACATGGCAAATGACTGTCGTTTTCTTAAGGAAATGTGTCACAGATGCGGAAAAAAGGGGCACATCAGGAAAGCGTGCAGGGCAAACTCACCTGTGGAGAAAACCAAACCTAGAGGGGAGGAAAACAAAAGCAAGGAAAAGTGGAAAAAAAAACATGGGGCTCATCACATTAGCGAAAATCCTGAAACAGATGCAAGTGACGGTGAAGACGTGTTCATTATGAATAACGTAACAGAGACAAGCATTCCCAAGGTAGCGCCTATCACATTACAGTTAAAAGTGAACAAGTCGGATGTGCAATTTGAGGTTGACACAGGGTCCAGTGTTACAATTATGAATGAAACGGAGTACTCCAAACTAAGGAATGGGGCAAAAGTACCTGAGCTAAAGACATGTTCCTTGCATCTCAGAACCTATACAGGCGAAAGAGTGAAAACATTGGGTACTGCAAACTTAACTGTACAGTACAGAGAGACTGTTAAACAGCTGCCAGTAGTAGTAGTGTCTGGCAAAGGACAAAACCTACTGGGCCGCGGTTGGATTAAGGAGTTGGAATTAAACTGGGGCACTGTAAACCAGATAGGTAGAGACAAAACAACACTCCAGGATGTGTTGAAGAAACATGAGAATGTATTCAAAGAGGAATTGGGGACATTGCGAGGCCCACCGGCTAAAATATATGTTGACAAAGAGGCAACACCAAGGTTCTTTAAGCCAAGACC
>NW_024474026.1:3987-7724 GCF_017654505.1 Polyodon spathula | reverse complement strand
ACTATTAACATGTCTATTTTTGAAAGCATTCTTAAGATACAGCATTTTTTCACACCTGCCTAAATCTTTTGCACAGTACTGTGTATATATAAATCATAACTAAATTAAAGGGAAAAAGAGAGAAGAGAGAGAAAGAGAAAAGAAAGAAGAGCCAGTAGTAGGGACAGAGGTAAGTGTGTCGTGCTCAGCACCCAGGGGAGAGAGGGAAATCTGAGCTTCTCAAAGAGGGATAGGAAAGGTTAACAAGCAGAGTCAAATTTGTCACTGGTTCTGTGGATTGTGAAATTAATTGTCTCCAGTTGGAGCGTCTGCATGAGATTCCTAATCCAGTGGACATATAGAGGAGGGGCAACTTGCTTCCAGCACTATAGCATTTAACGTCTAGCTATTAAATTTGCAAAGCTCAGAGTGTCAGACTGTATCCTAGACAGTGATTCATCTATTTTAATCCATCTTTGATTCTCTTTTGTTTTGTAATATTTTTTTGTAAAAGTTCTTACATAGTATATATGAAGTCTTTTTAAAATGATTCTCCAGTGTTTCTGGCTGTGTACAGTATGTCTGTTGAATCTTTAAGAGATACAAATGGCAAAATCATAGATGAAGAAAAAAAAAAAAGCAAATATATTAAATGATTACTTTTCACAAGTTTTTACAAAGGAAGATACTGACAACATGCCCAACATGTTATCCAGTTCCTATCCAGTTTTAAATAACTTTAGCATAACTGAGGCAGAAGTGTTAAAGGGACTAGGAGCTCTTAAAATAAACAAATCCCCTGGGCTGGATGAGATCCTCCCAGTAGTACTCAAAGAAATGAAAGAAAGTAATTTACAAACCGCTAACCAAGATCATGCAGCAGTCTCTTGACACAGGGGTGGTACCGACAGACTGGAAAATTGCAAACGTAATACCGATCCACAAAAAGGGAAACAAAACTGAACCAGGTAACTACAGACCAGTAAGTCTGACTTCTATTATATGCAAACTTATGGAAACTATAATAAGATCCAAAATGGAAAATTACCTATATGGTAACAGGGTCCTGGGAGACAGTCAACATGGTTTTAGGAAAGGGAGATCGTGCCTAACTAACTTGCTTGATTTTTTTGAGGATGCAACATCGATAATGGATAATTGCAAAGCATATGACATGGTTTATTTAGATTTCCAGAAAGCTTTTGACAAAGTCCCGCACAAAAGATTAATTCTCAAACTGAACGCAGTTGGAATTCAAGGAAACACATGTACATGGATTAGGGAGTGGTTAACATGTAGAAAACAGAAAGTACTGATTAGAGGAAAAACCTCAGAATGGAGTGTGGTAACCAGCGGTGTACCACAGGGATCAGTATTAGGTCCTCTGCTATTCCTAATCTACATTAATGATTTAGATTCTGGTATAGTAAGCAAACTTGTTAAATTTGCAGACGACACAAAAGTAGGAGGAGTGGCAAACACTGTTGTAGAAGCAAAGGTCATTCAAAATGATCTAGACAAGATTCAAAACTGGGCAGACACATGGCAAATGACATTTAATAGAGAAAAGTGTAAGGTACTGCACGCAGGAAATAAAAATGTACATTATAAATATCATATGGGAGATACTGAAATTGAAGAAGGAATCTATGAAAAAGACCTAGGAGTTTTTGTTGACTCAGAAATGTCTTCATCTAGACAATGTGGGGAAGCTATAAAAAAGGCTAACAAGATGCTCGGATACATTGTGAAAAGTGTTGAATTTAAATCAAGGGAAGTAATGTTAAAACCGTACAATGCACTAGTAAGACCTCATCTTGAATATTGTGTTCAGTTCTGGTCACCTCGTGTGGCAGAGCAAAGCTCTGCCCTTTAAATTGGCAGGGATGGGGTTAACTTCCCCTACCTGCCTGGGTTTATTATGTTCAGGTGGCTGGGGTTGATTAGTTGATTAGGTTGATTAACGATCAATCAGCGCCCAGCCACCTGATATAAAAGGAGGCCTCTGCTTCTCATTTAGGAGGAGGGAGCTGAGGAAGCAGGTTGGTGTTTTGTTTTGTGGTTTTTGAATTTTCTAAATCCAGTGAAGGCATTGCCCAGCCTGGAAACTTTATTTTTGTGAGTTTTGTTTTTGCTTTATTTGTGTTTAAATATCTGTTATTTTGCCCTTGTGCACTTTATTTTTGTTTATTTATAATAAAATTGTTATTTTTTTGAACTGCAGACTGTCTCTGGGCCTCTATCCACTCGCCAGCCTGCCACATTTGGTGTCAGAAGTGGGATAGCGCCACCTAGAGGCTCAGAACAGTATTTATTTTTTATTTTTTTATTTTTTTGAAAAAAAATGGGAAAGAAGAGCAGACAGCGGCAAAGGCAGGAAAAGCAGCAGCTGAAGAAATGTAAGCTGCTGCAGCCACTGCTGGAGGACCCGGCCAGCCTCTTCCCTTGGTGTTCCTGGTGCGGGAAGGAGGACCATCGTTGGCGGTCCTGCCCAGACGTGCCACCGGCAAACTGGTGTGGCCGGTGTGAGGAGGACGGCCACAACTGGGCAGGATGCCCCTACAACCAGGCCCAGGAAGAGGTGCAGTGTTCACCCCGGGCATCAGGGGCCACCCCACTACCTCCAGCACCACCACCTTCACCACCGTCCCAGGAGATCTGGGACTGGTTGATGCACCCTGAGGCAGACCTCGTCCACGATCTCCCCATAGTTATCAACACGCTGTGGCGTCGAGATGGGGAGAGGTGGGAACAGTGGGAGGAACAACACCACCCGGCGTCCTTCCCAGAGGTTGCCCTCATGGTGGTTAATTACGAGGGAGGACCACCGCTGTTCTCACTCTCTCGCTCACCTTCGCTGTCGCTCACTCTCAAGCGACAGCGAGTGGAGGAGCGACAGCGAGTGAGAGAAGTACAGCGTGGAAAAGTACAGAGCAGTTTCGAAGCAGAGAGGAGAAATTGCATCTTGAATTGCTTTAATCAGAAAACAGAGGACATTGGGGAAACAGCCGCGTGTGTTTTTCTGATAACAAACAAGCTGAAACTCGGAGCAGCTGATTCAAATTCAGCGCCGTTTTGAGACACGGGCGAGGGGAGGAGCCGACAGCACAGCAGAACAACGCAGTTAAACGAGGCAGTCTTCCCAGCGACAGCGAGTGGAAGCGACAGCGAGTGGGAGAAGTACAGGCGTGGAAAAGTACAGAGCAGTTTCGAAGCAGAAAGGAGAAATTGCATCTTGAATTGCTTTAATCAGAAAACAGAGGACATTGGGGAAACACAGCCGCGTGTGGTTTTCTGATAACAAACAAGCTGAAACTCGGAGCAGCTGATTCAAATTCAGCGCCGTTTTGAGACACGGGCGAGGGGAGGAGCCGACAGCACAGCAGAACAACGCAGTTAAACGAGGGCAGTCTTCCCAGCGACAGCGAGTGGAAGCGACAGCGAGTGGGAGAAGTACAGGCGTGGAAAAGTACAGAGCAGTTTCGAAGCAGTTTGAAAGCAGGTTGACGGCTGCAGAAGAAACTAAACTTCAAAAAAAAAAAAAACCCTCAACATGGTCTTCAAGCCAGTAATCTGTGACACCTGCTTGATGTGGGAAATCCGAGAAAACCCAGCGGAGCTAAACCAAGTGTGCGTAAAGTGCCGCGCGATCCAGGATTTGCATAAACTAGTAAGCATGCTAGAAATGGAGCTGGAAGAAGTGAGACAGCAACAAGATCTTGAGGAACTGGCACAACCACAATTCATGGAAGTCTGCA
>NW_024474026.1:0-3942 GCF_017654505.1 Polyodon spathula | reverse complement strand
CCACCAGGGAGATGATAGGTCAGAACAGCTGGGTTCAGGTGGGCAGAAGCAGGGAAAAAAAGAAACTTCGTCAAACACCACCAGAAATCAAAACAACCAACAGATTTGAGTCACTTCAGAATTGTGATGAGCAGAACCAACAACAAGAGAATGAAAGGAACAACATCCAGGACCCTATTGACAGTGGTGACAAGACAGTAAAAAGAAGGGAGGTCATGATTGTTGGGGACTCCATATTGAGAAACACAGCAAGTTCAGTTCGCAGTTTGGACCCCCTTACTACAACAGTGTGCTGCCTTCCGGGAGCCTCGGTCAAGCACATCACTGAAAACGTGGACAGGCTCCTAGAACGAACAGGAGACGACCCGGTAGTAGTCGTCCACATCGGTACAAACAACATTGGAAGAGACAGACCAAAATCCCTGCAAAACAAATTCAGAGAGCTAGGAAGGAAATTAAAAGAGAAAACCAAAACTGTGGTATTTTCTGGTATACTACCCGCACCTTGCAAAGGACCATATGGACAGCTGGAAATAATAAATCAAAACCAATGGTTGAAGACGTGGTGCACACGGGAAGGCTTCACCTATCTTGATCATTGGACCACTTTCTACAACGAGGACTATCTGTATAGACGGGATGGACTGCATTTAAATAACAAGGGAACTAGTCTACTTGGAGAAAAGATCCTCGAGCAGGTTCGGAAGCATTTAAACTAGAAAGGAAGGGGGGAGAAATCAACAAAAAAACAGAAGGGAGACCGCATCAAAACAAGAACAACAACTCAGGTAAGACAACCATTAAATGTATTTATCTAAATGCTAGAAGTATCAGAAACAAAATTCTAGAACTTGAAGCTACTGCACTAACAGGTAACTATGATGTGATAGGTGTTACAGAAACGTGGTTGTCTGAGAGTGATGGGGACGAATATAATATTTGTGGGTATACACTGTATAGGAAAGACAGGCAGGACAGAAGAGGAGGAGGGGTAGCGCTATACATAAGAAACAGTCTTGAAGCCCAGGTGTTAAACCTGGACAAAGAAAATAAAACCGAATCAATATGGGTCAGAATAACAGACAAAAATTCAAAAGGCATAATAATAGGAGCATGCTATAGACCGCCAGATTCAGACGGTGAGCACAATAATCTGTTATACAATGACATTAGAAATGTGTGTAGCAAAGGAGAAGCCATACTAATGGGGGATTTCAACTTCCCCCAAATAAAATGGGAAAACCCGGTGGGTAGCGCGAAGGATGAAATAGAAATGGTGGAAATGACAAATGACTGCTTCCTAACACAATTTGTGAAGGCACCCACTAGAGGGGAGGCATGCCTTGATTTAGTCTTTTCAAATAACGAAGATAGAATAACTAAAACAGAGGTCAGAGAACCACTGGCAAACTCAGACCACAACATGGTCTCATTTGAAGTGTTTTTTAAATCCTCAAAAGTAAAGACTAAAGCTAAGGTTTACAATTTTAGAAAAGCAAACTATGAAGGCATGAAACAGAGACTAACAGAAGTAGATTGGAGTAAAATAGAGAAAACACCCACAGAAGAAGGATGGTTGTTCTTCAAAAATGTAGTACTAGAGGCGCAAAACAATTATATCCCTAAAGTAGACAAATCTAAATGTAAAACTAAATTGCCAAAATGGTTTAATAGATCAATTAAAAAAAATATTCAGCGAAAAAAAGCACTTTACAGAGCATTAAAAAAGGACCAAAAAGAAAGTACGCAGAAAGAGTACACAGAACTGCAAACGCAAGTCAAAAAGGAAGTTAGAAAGGCCAAGAGAGAAATAGAAATGAACATTGCTAAGGGAGCTAAAACCAATTCCAAAATGTTTTTCCAATATTACAACAGCAAGAGAACATTCAAAGAGGAGATTAAATGTTTAAGAGATACAAATGGCAAAATCGTAGAGGAAGAAAAAAAAATAGCAAATATATTAAATGATTACTTTTCACAAGTTTTTACAAAGGAAGATACTGACAACATGCCCCACATGTCATCCAGTTCCTATCCAGTTTTAAATAACTTTAGCATAACTGAGGCAGAAGTGTTAAAGGGACTAGGAGCTCTTAAAATAAACAAATCCCCTGGGCCGGACGAGATCCTCCCAGTAGTACTCAAAGAAATGAAAGAAGTAATTTACAAACCGCTAACCAAGATCATGCAGCAGTCTCTTGACACAGGGGTGGTACCGACAGACTGGAAAATTGCAAACGTAATACCGATCCACAAAAAGGGAAACAAAACTGAACCAGGTAACTACAGACCAGTAAGCCTGACTTCTATTATATGCAAACTTATGGAAACTATAATAAGATCCAAAATGGAAAATTACCTATATGGTAACAGGGTACTGGGAGACAGTCAACATGGTTTTAGGAAAGGGAGATCGTGCCTAACTAACTTGCTTGATTTTTTTGAGGATGCAACATCGATAATGGATAATTGCAAAGCATATGACATGGTTTATTTAGATTTCCAGAAAGCTTTTGACAAAGTCCCGCACAAAAGATTAATTCTCAAACTGAACGCAGTTGGGATTCAAGGAAACACATGTACATGGATTAGGGAGTGGTTAACATGTAGAAAACAGAAAGTACTGATTAGAGGAAAAACCTCAGAATGGAGTGTGGTAACCAGCGGTGTACCACAGGGATCAGTATTAGGTCCTCTGCTATTCCTAATCTACATTAATGATTTAGATTCTGGTATAGTAAGCAAACTTGTTAAATTTGCAGACGACACAAAAGTAGGAGGAGTGGCAAACACTGTTGCAGCAGCAAAGGTCATTCAAAATGATCTAGACAAGATTCAGAACTGGGCAGACACATGGCAAATGACATTTAATAGAGAAAAGTGTAAGGTACTGCACACAGGAAATAAAAATGTACATTATAAATATCATATGGGAGATATTGAAATTGGAGAAGGAATCTATGAAAAAGACCTAGGAGTTTTTGTTGACTCAGAAATGTCTTCATCTAGGCAATGTGGGGAAGCTATAAAAAAGGCTAACAAGATGCTCGGATACATTGTGAAAAGTGTTGAATTTAAATCAAGGGAAGTAATGTTAAAACTGTACAATGCACTTGTAAGACCTCATCTTGAATATTGTGTTCAGTTCTGGTCACCTCGCTATAAAAAAGATATTGCTGCTCTAGAAAGAGTGCAAAGAAGAGCGACCAGAATTATTCCGGGCTTAAAAGGCATGTCATATGCAGACAGGCTAAAAGAATTGAATCTGTTCAGTCTTGAACAAAGAAGACTACGTGGCGACCTAATTCAAGCATTCAAAATTCTAAAAGGTATTGACAGTGTCGACCCAAGGGACTTTTTCAGCCTGAAAAAAGAAACAAGGACCAGGGGTCACAAATGGAGTTTAGAAAAAGGGGCATTCAGAACAGAAAATAGGAGACACTTTTTTACACAGAGAATTGTGAGGGTCTGGAATCAACTCCCCAGTAATGTTGTTGAAGCTGACACCCTGGGATCCTTCAAGAAGCTGCTTGATGAGATTTTGGGATCAATAAGCTACTAACAACCAAACAAGCAAGATGGGCCGAATGGCCTCCTCTCGTTTGTAAACTTTCTTATGTTCAGTTCAGTCTCCATTCAGTTCATTCAGTTCAGTCTCTGTGTTCAGTTCAGTCTTTATGCTTCAGTTCAGTCTCCATTCAGTTCAGTCTCTGTGCTTCAGTTCAGTCTCCATGCTTCAGTTCAGTCTGTGTTTCAGTTCAGTCTCTGTGCTTCAGTTCAGTCTCTGTTCAGTTCAGTCTCTGTGTTCAGTTCAGTCTCCATTCAGTTCAGTCACTGTGTTTCAGTTCAGTCTTTATGCTTCAGTTCAGTCTCCATTCAGTTCAGTTTCTGTGTTTCAGTTCAGTCTCAGTCTTCACTGTGTTTCAGTTCAGTCTCTGTGCT
>NW_024474025.1:0-4000 GCF_017654505.1 Polyodon spathula | reverse complement strand
TCAGTTCAGTCTCTGTGTTTCAGTTCAGTCTCTGTGCTTCAGTTCAGTCTCTGTGTTTCAGTTCAGTCTCTGTGCTTCAGTTCAGTCTCCATTCAGTTCAGTCTCTGTGTTTCAGTTCAGTCTCTGTGCTTCAGTTCAGTCTCTGTGTTTCAGTTCAGTCTCTGTGCTTCAGTTCAGTCTCCATTCAGTTCAGTCTCTGTGTTTCAGTTCAGTCTCTGTGCTTCAGTTCAGTCTACATTCAGTTCAGTCTCTGTGTTTCAGTTCAGTCTCCATTCAGTTCAGTCAGTGTTTTAGTTCAGTCTTTATGCTTTAGTTCAGTCTCCATTCAGTTCAGTCTCTGTGCTTCAGTTCAGTCTCTGTGCTTCAGTTCAGTCTCTGTGCTTCAGTTCAGTCTCTGTGCTTCAGTTCAGTCTCTGTGCTTCAGTTCAGTCTCCATTCAGTTCAGTCACTTTGTTTCAGTTCAGTCTTTATGCTTCAGTTCCGTCTCCATTCAGTTCGGTCTCTGTGCTTCAGTTCAGTCGCTGTGCTTCAGTTCAGTCTATGTACTTCAGTTCAGTCTTTTAAGTTCAGTGTTCAGTCTCATGTGTTCAGTCAAGGTTCCTGTTTCAGTTCAGTCTCCATTCAGTTCAGTCTCTGTGTTTCAGTTCAGTCTTTATGCTTCAGTTCAGTCTCCATTCAGTTCAGTCACTGTGTTTCAGTTCAGTCTTTATGCTTCAGTTCAGTCTCTGTGCTTCAGTTCAGTCTCTGTGCTTCAGTTCAGTCTCTGTGTTCAGTTCAGTCTCTGTGCTTCAGTTTAGTCTCCATTCAGTTCAGACTCTGTGTTTCAGTTCAATCTCTGTGCTTCAGTTCAGTCTACATTCAGTTCAGTCTCTGTGCTTCAGTTCAGTCTCCATTCAGTTCAGTCTCTGTGCTTCAGTTCAGTCTCCATTCAGTTCAGTCTCTGTGTTTCAGTTCAGTCTTTATGCTTCAGTTCAGTCTCCATTCAGTTCAGTCACTGTGTTTCAGTTCAGTCTTTATGCTTCAGTTCAGTCTCCATTCAGTTCAGTCTCTGTGTTCAGTTCAGTCTACATTCAGTTCAGTCAGTGTTTTAGTTCAGTCTTTATGCTTCAGTTCAGTCTCTGTGCTTCAGTTCAGTCTCTGTGCTTCAGTTCAGTCTCCATTCAGTTCAGTCTCTGTGTTTCAGTTCAGTCTCTGTGCTTCAGTTCAGTCTATTCTCTTCAGTTCAGTCTCTGTGCTTCAGTTCAGTCTCTGTGCTTCAGTTCAGTCTCTGTGCTTCAGTTCAGTCTCTGTGCTTCTTCAGTTCAGTCTCTGTGTTTCAGTTCAGTCTCTGTGCTTCAGTTCAGTCTCCATTCAGTTCAGTCTCTGTGTTTCAGTTCAGTCTCTGTGTTCAGTTCAGTCTCTGTGCTTCAGTTCAGTCTCTGTTGTCAGTTCATACAGATTTTAGTTCATCTCAGTGTTTATGTAGTTCAGTCCCAATATTCTTCAGTCTCTGTGTGGTAAGTTCACGTCTCCTATTCAGTTCAGTCTCTGTGCTTCAGTTCAGTTCTCCAGATTTTTTCAGTCTCTGTGTTTCAGTTCAGTCTCCACCCGAGGGGTCGCTGCTTTTATTCATTCCAATCATTATGTTAAGATTTTACATCAATAATTTGTTGTTAAATTGTTAAGCAGCCTATAGTATGACACCTGGAGGTCTAGCAGTCTGCGGTCTGTCTCTGTGTGGCAGTTCAGTCTAAAGTGCTGGATATAAGTTTCAGTCTCTGGAGGTGTGGGTTTCAATCCCACCACAGTTCAGTCTGGTGTTTCAGTTCAGACTATGTGCTTTCACATTTAGGACTTGTGACTTTGCCTCCATAGTGTAGGGGTTATCACATCAGCTTTACACAAAGTAAGTACTGGTTTTGATCACAAGTCGCACCACCCTTTTTACCACGTTATTGATTTATTAAAAACAGGTTACTTTGTGGATGTGTCGTTGTTGGTGCTGCACAGCTTGTGAGTCTTTATTGAAAAGGACCAAATGCCACTGCATGGTTTGAGGCGCTGAATTAAGACTCCAGACTCCTTGGAGGCATGGGTTTGAATCCCACTGCTGCCATGCAGATGATTTCTAACTTACTTTGAATTGTTAGATTTGATTAAAATACGTGTATAATATTCACACAGTTACAAAAAAAAAGTTTTAAATATGTGTCTGAATTAAATCTTATTCAAAGCAACAACTCATGTTGCCCACAAGCATTTGCGCTGCTGTTATTATATTTTTTTATAAACACGAGTTGTTGTTGAATTGTACTAGCAGTGTATATTATGGAACCTGTGGGTCTGGGAGTTTGAGACTTTGTGTTGTGGTAGTGTGGCCGAGCGGTCTAAGGTGCTGGATTTAAGTTTCAGTCTCTCTGGAGGTGTGGGTTTCAATCCCACCACTGCCATCTGAAGTTTTTTTCACCCCTGCCCCCCTTTTCCCAAGAAACAAGAGAACGACTTGTGACTCTAGAGACGAAGGACCATGTAGCAGTCAATAATGTAATAACTGCCAATAATGTAATACATTTTCCATTCTTAATGTAATAAAAGTCAATAATGTAATAACTTACCAATAATGTAATAACATTTCTGAACCAATAACATAATAACTTTTTGCCCATAATGTAGAAGTTCTTACATTATTGGCTGGCTATTATATTATTGGCTGGGTTAATAAAAAATAATAAAAATTGTAATAATTGGAGCCGATAAAGTAATAATATACTTATATCACTGTGTGTTTAAGTTTTATTTATTATTAAGTGCCACACTTATCCTTTCTGTTGCTTCTTTCAAATAGCTGCTCAAAAACCTGACCAATCCTAACCCCTGAATCTTAGTCCTATCTCTGAGAAAACACACACACACACTCTCTCTCTCTCTCTCTCTCTCTCTCTCTCTCTCTCTCTCTCTCCCTCTAGGAATTAAGACTATTTATTTGTTTGTAGTCTTATCTCCAGCCTTGCCTTCTACTCCTTAACCATTTGAGTACCAAATGAAGTAGGAGCACACATCTTGGCAAACACAGACAATTACTCTTATGTCATATAATATGAAATCTAAACCTCTTTGAAGATGCTTTGTCCTCGAATACAAAGACCACCATTTCTTTTCATGAGAAAATGTCATCTTTAATGAAACATTTTTAAATAACTTTTTCAAGCAATCTGTTTCAACCACACTATTATAGCTATTCAGCCCTCTCCCTCTCTCTCTCTCTCTGTGTGTACTGTATTTATACCAAACCTGACTCCTGAAAGGTTACATGAAAATGTATTACCAAATCAGAATGCTTGCCCTATATACATCTCTGGCTATTTGAATACAGCCATTACAGGCTCGACAAAGAATCTAATACTGAAGAAAATTATATCTACAGTTCATTCTTGAAAATGTGTATTTTCTTTTGCAGCACCCATAATTGACCACTAGATGGCCATTGATTGACAAGTTATCATCATGTGACTCTGACATTAGGCTTTCTTCAGTTGTTTGCGAACTTATGTTGTCCTTATCACACATGTTGAAAGGTAATTAGTGATCTAATTTAAGTTAGTAAATACAGTTCGTTTAGTTGAGATTCATGCACATACATTATCGTCATATATTTAGTGCAAGAGGATATAGAAATTAGTGAGATCATTCTAATTAAAGTTAAATGACTATAGCTAACTGTAGGCTAATTATTAGCTATCTATAACAATTTGATAATACCAGTGACATCATGTACAATGCAGATCTCAACCCTGGTCCTTCAGAGCTTGTGTGGAAAACTTCCCAATTAACACAGTTATGTGTTTCGTAAACCATTAAGAGCCAAGTGTTGGAAATATTGTTGTTCGTTTTTTATATGTAATTTCTACATATCAATAACATTATGGGGAATTGCTACGTGCAAAGAGATTGATAATATGTTTATGTAACACACCTGTGTATTGCCCTTTAATTAAAACTCTCTGTTATACATAAGCTTATA
>NW_024474024.1:0-5276 GCF_017654505.1 Polyodon spathula | reverse complement strand
TTGTATGTCAGGTCATGTAATGTCCTCAGTTTAGAGTTTATAGAAGGAAATAATGTACCTCAAGGGTTATAGAATGTTTGGTGCCACTTTCCAATCAGTACACATCAATTCCATACAAACTTGAATGTCTCTTAAAATCCATAGTACTCATGTCTGATTGGACTAGGGGGCATGTACCTTTTGTAGTTTTTCAGGACCAGGGGTTGACACTGTAGCACGTTAGTAGTGATAAAAAAGATGAGGCTTACTATTTATCATCATTTCATGTATTTGACAGAGAATACTTCAAACAATCTTTCTCCTGTCCTGTATCATTTGGGTATGTGCAGGACATGGACAGAGAGCAATGTCAGATGAGACCTATGATGTGATACTCAAGGCACTCAAGGGGGAATTTAATGTCCCTGTAGCACAGAGATCAAGTGCTGCTCTTGTTCGACTGTGGCGGAATAGGCAACTTTACGCCCTCAGTGAGGATGGCCAGGCAATTACATTTGCTGGAAAATTGGTAGCTAAGAAGTCAACTATCCTTACACTTGTGAACAGGGTTCTTGATGAAACAAAAGGCTCTAGTGCAAGAAAGGTGAACATACACCTTACAGAAGAATACTCTGGCGTCAGTCGAGCTAGTGTACAAGACACATTGGACAGGTCAAGACGCTACCATCTGCATAAGACAATATTTGGAAACAAACCCATTACAAAATCCATTAAAGCCAAAGCAGTTCAATATAGCCACCAGATTGACCTTCTTGACATGGGCAAATGGAGAGTTGCGCATGGCCAAGCCACATATAGGTATATCCTGACCTTAGTAGATGTATTTAGCAGATACATATGGCTAAGACCATTGAAGAGTAAACACAGCGCTGAGATTGCCAAACATCTTGAGGACATTTACTCTGAGCATGGTCCACCAAAGATTTTACAACATGATCAAGGAAAGGAATTCAAAGGTGCAGTACGAAAACTCATGGAATCCCTTCAGGTGAAAATAATTCAGAGCACGCCATATCATCCCCAGAGCCAGGGTAAAGTTGAGAGGAGCCACCGTGTACTGAGGAAAAAGATTATGTATCACCTAGTTAACTATCAACAAGGAGGAGTCAACTGGGTCAAGCATTTACCAATTTATGCCAGGATAATGAATGAAGACCCAAAGGAGGTTTTAAGTTGGATGTCTCCTTTTCAGGTGTACTATGGAAGAAAATGTCTTAGACTGTCCAATCGGTTAACCTGTTCCCCAGCTCAAGTTCATGAAGAACAGTCTACCAACCCACAAAACACTGCCTGCCCAAAAGCATAGGCTTTTGTTTGAGGATAACCGAATGAAGATTAGGAGAAGGGCACAAAAGGCAACACAACGCTGCACAAGACGAATGACTTTGTCTGGAAGTCATAAAGCCTCTATATACAGGGTAAATGACAATGTGTTGGTCAGGGTGAACAGCGGTAATCGTAGAGTTTCACAAAGGCACTTTGTATTACCAGGTTTGGTTGTAAAGAGAAACCTAAAGTTGCACAAATTTAAGGTTCAGTTCCATATGCCCAATAGCCCCACTCCAGCACAAAAGTGGTTTTCAGTGTCTGATGTGACCATGTGACGGAGAGCGAATGAATCCGAATCAACAATCTCCCTCTCGACCGGTGAGGGCACTGTACAACAGAAGCTGCGGGCTTCCTACTGAATGGTTGGGCAGTTCATCCCAGGGACAGTCGGGAGCCGGCCATTCAGGAAGAGGGCGGCGTTACGGTACCTGGAGTCATCGCCCTAGTACGGTGAGCGAAGTTTCAGTCATGAATTGGAGGTGATGTGATTGAACTAGCTATCGGAGGGGGCGGGGCTTAGGGTACTTTAGGGGGACGTGACACCGTAATCAACTCCTTTGTTGTGATTAATGGGAGGAGACAAGGACGGAACCTTAAATGAAGTGTGGGTTCATTGAGAAGTGTTGTGTTTGTTTTGCCAGACGGCTGATACGAAGCTGGAGCTGCAGCGAGAAGCCCGGACGTGAATGCACACGAGCACCAGCACTCAGAGCACCGCACCTGCACCAGAGCACCCAGTTTGGAGACGTGTTTTTTTGTGTTTATTATTTCAGGACTGCAACCCCTTTGTTTTGTAGCTGGTAATACCCATTGCTGGGTAGAACCAGCTTTACTATTTGAAACCCATTGCTGGTTTTATTATTTGAAACCCAGTTTAAAGAGCATTAAAAGAAACCTGACCGGTAAACTTTGTGTTTGTCCTTTGTTGGAGCACCTCAAATCACCTATACACCGGAGCACTACAAACCACTTTGCCACAGACCAGTGTCACAAGACTGGAGGAAAAGCAGCGCCCAAAGTAGTCTCAGCCCAAAACAGTTCAGCAAACCCACCTGCTAATTCCTTACACACATGAGGAGAGATTGGAGTCTTCTGAATCATCAAACTTGAACATTCGTTTAGACCCGATTCTAGATGGCAGTTGTCAATTTGCTGCTGTTGCTGACCAATTGGCGACCATTGGAATATTCCATTCTGCATCAACATTGCGAGAAGAAATTGTGGCTGACCTAACATTTCATCCGCATGGAGTGGATGGGATGCCACTTTCTGAGTATGTGGAGGGGACATGGGGGGATTATTTACAGAGGATGGCACAACATGGCACATATGGTGACCACATAACTCTTCAAAGAGCCTCCCAGATATTCAATGTTCAGTTTGTTGTTGTGTCAACTCTTGGTTTGGATGCAACCTCTGTTATCTCACCATCCGGTTGTTATTGTGAAAGCTTGCCTCTTTTGGTTCTTGGACATTTTGCTGAGGGACACGGGGAACATTATGTAAGTTTAAATGGACCAATTTTTCCTTATATCAGGCCATTCAGGAGGCAGAGAGGCACAGACTGTCTTTCAGAAAACCAGATCGAACACCTACTGGAGTTGACCCCCAACCTGGCCCTCTGGCTGACCCTGAACCTGGCATTCTGGCTGACCCTGAACTTGGCCTTCTGGCTGACCCCCAACCTGGGGCTGACCCTCTGGCCTGACCCTGAACTTGGCCTCAGACCTGAAGTTCAGCCTGGCTAACCCTTTGGTTGACATGGTAGTGAATCCTGACAATGAGCATGGAGCTCAATACCTACCATCAGAAATCTTGTCAAAAATTATTGAGTTATCTCTCAATATAGATATGTCAATGCCGGGGACATTCAATAGAGTCTCACTCTTATTCCGTGAACTATCTAGAACATATCATCCCATCCTGTACATAAGAGAGGCACTTGCAGAGAGTTTGGAACTGGACAAAGAGAATGACTGTTCCATTAGTGTTATGAAGCTATACAAGGCTGCTAGACGCAGCAGTGGTCTCAGCACATGTATAAAACAGCTATTTGGTAAGGACAAACGATGGATGAGAGCCTGGATTCTGCTCAGTCACATAGCCTTCGGACAGTACAAAGTTAAGGACATCTACTGGAAGATGTAATGACCAATTTTTTTGTTGGTGTTTTTTTTTTCAGTCAGCAGATAATTTCATTTCGATTCTCTCAAGTTCTTTTTTAAATTCGTAAATGAGTGGAAGTTACTTTTCATTTGATTGAACTTTACCTCCAGTACCTTACCTCCATTTTGTCAAAGGTACAGTACAGTATCAGAGAGTTTAGTTATTTAAAAATGGACCTTAAACCCTCCTTTATCATTATAAAGCTGAAAGATGTGTTACCAAAGTTGTATTTGTAGGTCATGTTATCCTATATTTTATAGTTTAGAATTTTGCATTAAGAGGTTGAAAGTTGAGCTCAAGGGATAATAGTACCAGTTTGGTTCAATAAGTATATTCAAAGAGGCATAGATTTCATATTATACAACATAAGAGTAATTGTCTGTATTTGCAAACGTGTGCTCCCACGTCATTTGGTACTCAAATTGCTAAGGAGAAGAAGGCAGGGCTGGAGATAAGTCTACAAACAAATAAATAGTCTTAATTCCTAGAGAGAGAGAGAGAGAGGAGAGAGTGTGTGTATGTTTTCTCAGAGTTAGGACTAAGATTCAGGGGTTAGGATTGGTCAGGTTTTTGAGCAGCTATTTGAAAGAAGCAACAGTAAGGGTAAGTGTGACACTTAATAATAAATAAAACTTAAACACACAGTGATTAAGTATACTATTACATTATCAGCTCCAATTATTACAATTTTTATTATTTTTTATTAACCCAGCCAATAATGTAAGAACTTATTAAATTATGCACCAAAAGTTATTATGTTATTCGTTCAGAAATATTATTACATTATTGGTAAGTTATTACATTAATGACTTTTATTACATGAAAAAGTCTTCCTATGGCAGTGATGGGATTTGAAAACATGCCTCGAGAGGCTGGAGCCTAAAGCCAGCGTCTTAGACCGCTCAGCCACACTACCACGCCTCAGATTATCTGTCGCCCGGGTGTCACACTATAGGCCGCTAACGCAATTTAACAACAGCAAAATCTTAATCATTGGAATGAAAAAAACAAACACCACCTTCTCAAGTTGCGCCAACTGGGAATTGAACCCAGGTCACAAGAAAGGGAATTTTGTAGGATACCACTACACCATTGGCGCATAGTTGCATATGTCTAAATTTTCCATGGAATGGAACATTTTCTTTTACAGCAGTTCAAAAGACCGAGGGGAGGGTTAAAAGCAAGATAGCAGTAGAGAGATTTCAACCCACGCCTCTGGAGACTTCATTCATTATTAGATTGCTCAGCCACACTATCACAACCCAAATGCTCAAACCCCCAGACCCCCAGGTTCCATACTATTCACTGCTAGTGCAATTCAACAACAACAACAACAACTTTTATCATCTTGATTCATTTGTAAAAAAAATTAGAATAATTAACAGCAGTTCAAATGCTTCAGCTGACGTCCTTAGAATTGGTGTATCGAAACATGCAGTGGCTTTTGGTCCTTCGTCTCTAGAGAGTCACAATTTGTGCAATTCAACAACAACAACAACTACTTAGACCGCACAGCCACTCTACCAGACCGCAGAGTGCTAGACTTCCAGGTGTCATACTATAGGCGGCCTACGCAATTTAACAACAAATTATTGATGTAAAATCTTAACGTAATGATTGGATTGAAAAAAACAGCGACCCCCTCTAGTGGAGATATTAAAACCGGAACAGAAAAAATCTGGCGCCACGCTGATCAGCAGTTTATGTTTCGCTCCAGCAGATTAGGAACATGCTTTACCACGCGTCTAGAGAATATTGGAACTGTTTACATAAACACTGAG
>NW_024474023.1:0-2026 GCF_017654505.1 Polyodon spathula | reverse complement strand
AGCTGAGTGGAACGTTCAGGAGCCGGTTGCCTAGCAGCGTCTCCCCCTCTTTCTCTATCCCGCGCTCTCTCCCTCTCCTTGCACCAGCTAGGAGTTCAGATTTAGCTTCCTTACATTATAGACAGCAATTTTTTACTAAGTTTTACAAATTAGCTTATTAGAGGCCTCATGTTTTCAAGATGGTGCAGTCCGGGCACACTGACTGGAGCATCATTACAGTATACCGCACTGTGCTGGGCTTTGTGTGGCTGCTGATACACAAAATAATGAACTACTGTTAAAGAAATCACATATTGCTTTTTCATGCTAAATATGCCCTATGCCAGGACTTCCTGGAACTGGTGCGCTCCTTCTGGAGCAACCCAGCATCTGCCTAGGCATATTCCCTACTATCGGGGACATGGTCACGGTTTTGGTGCAAGGTTCCACCTTCATCAAGGGGGATAAGGACCCAACCTGTCCGTCCAAGCCTTGCAGAACGATAGATGCGATGCTCAAAAAAGCTTACGCATTGGCAGCGCTGTCGGCCCGAGCAGCAAATGCCATGGCCATACTGGTGCTATACCAGAATCAGTTGGCAGAGAGGCTGCAGGTGAGGGTTACACAGACAGACACGGGGGAGCTCCAGACGGTGGCAAAGACGATGACCGACCTAATAGGGGAGTTAGGTCAGGCATCAGGGAGGTCGCCGGTGGCCGCCCGCCGGCATTTGTGGCTGACACAAGCCAAGGTCGTGGAGACCGAGAAGGTGGCGCTACTGGACGCCCCCATTACAGCGGGGTAGACTTTTGGGGCGACCATTGATGTGAGGCTTGAGAGGTCCCACAAGGCCACGGACGTCGCCTCCAAGTTTTCGTGCCTTCCTGCTTACCGTCAACGCCCAAGGTGGCATGGGCAGCCTGTCAGGGTGGAAGGGTCTGAACATCACCCTCCACCCCAGAATAGACAAGCAGGCAGAGGCAGGGCCAGGGGCAGGGGACCACCGCAGGCCTGAAGTAACCGGTTCTCCGGCTGGAGAATGAGGCCAGGGCCTAAGAAAGACCCGCCCCCTCCTAAGCCCAAGGGGGCCCCGGCTGCCACCAAACACCCTCAAAACCAGACTGACCAACGGCAACGACCCATGGCAAGGCTGCACCCAGGACTCCCGATAATGAGACACGAATACACTTTACAATTCCGCATAGGTCCGCCACCCGTCAAGGGTGTGCTCCCCACCACCGTCGAACCAGCAAGGGTGATACTCCTTCAACAGGAAATGGCCAATGTTTTTCTAAATGGTCAGACTCTGATAAAATGGCTGTCTCTAGCCCAGGCGTTAAAATGTCTGTTGAAATTTATGAATAACTCTAAGTGGGTTAGAGAATGTCTTTGAATTCACTTTGCAATTCAGCAAACCTTTAAAATGTTTAGATGAGTATACATAGTTTTCCTAAAACTTTCTAAATACAAGATTGACACTAACATTTTGTTCATAGATTTCTTAAACTAACAATACCAAACACTATACACATTGTGATGATTGTTGTATGTCAAATTCTATTTTGATAACTGTCGGTATGATATTAAGGATATTATTTGTTTTGTTCCTTACAATGACATTTGGCATATACATGGTTAAATCTGTAAAGAATAAGTTACAATTTAAAATGAACAAATAGTACTTTATAACCAAATATAATTTGTGTTACTCAGGCTCTGAGTAGCCATGTATAATAAGGTATGGAGTTATTCATCTTTTTGTGGGCAACAAGAATAAGAAGGTTTTATAGAGACAGGAAGGAGCACAGAGTTACCTTTTAAAAAGATATTTGATGGACAGCGTTATCCAAGGCGTGGACAACAATTCTTTGAAGATCAAGGACACACCTTTTTCTAAGGATAACTGCCAATGAGGTTACATTTTGAGTCAATCCCAAATGATTGGCTGGTGTGTCAGAACACCCATCTCATGCCAATTTTAAAAGACTGGAAATCAAATCATTGCTGGGTCTTGGGTTTTGATTTTTCCAGCCATTCAAGAGCTATT
>NW_024474022.1:0-2034 GCF_017654505.1 Polyodon spathula | reverse complement strand
GTGTGTAAAATAAACTGGACCTGACGCGTCTGAAAAGCGCTAAATAAATGAACTGCAAAGGGTTAATGATTGAGACATAAAAAAAAACTCAAACATAATTTAGATCTTTTATTTAACATCATGTAATCAAAGAAGCTACTAATAATGTTGCAAAAAACATCTATACCAGAAGCCATAATAGTGCAGTATTTCAGTTTTTCGTTAAGTAAAACTACAAAGCGCTAGTATGTAATTCAATATGTTAACGTAACATTATTCAGCAGCTTTTATTCAACTTCATGAAGCAAAATGTATTCATTCTATAGGGAGGTGCAACACGTTTGAGCATAGAAGTGTAGTAGGCCAGGGTTCCTAATCCTGGTCCTGGGGACCCCCTGTGTGTGGCTGCTGGTTTTCATTCCAACTGAGTTCTCAATTACTTAATTAAACCCTTAATTGAACTGATAATTTGCTTAATTAGACCTTTCTACTTGTTTTCAGCTCTTAACCAGCTGCAGATTTCAAGTTAGCTATAACATTTTATAAGGAACTTGAACTGCAACTGTTTAAGATCTGAAAACAAGTAAAAATGTCTAATTAAGCAAATTATCAGTTCAATTAAGGGTTTAATTAAGTAATTGAGAGGTCAGTTGGAATGCAAACCAGCAGTCACACACAGAGGGTCCCCAGGACCGGGGTTGGGAATCCTTGTTGTAGGATACTGTGGAAGTGCACCAGCCCTGCTCCTGTAAGTAACGTGTGTGGGGGAGTGTAAGGCTGGCAGGGATGGGGTTAAATCTATCCCTGCCAGCCATCACAGGTCATTGATGCTAATTGTCTCTGAGTCTCTAATTGCTAGTGGTAACATCCTGGCCAGTGATACTATCCTGTCACACCTACTCCGCCAAAACCACTTCCCCCTGGAAGATGAGGAAGCTGAATATCAAGCCCGGTACATTGTGGCTGTAGAACTAAATTGCAGGAAAGCAGGCGCTCATTTCTTTCATATGTTTTGACCCATATCACCGGTCACTGCAAAGTCTCCTCTTTCCCATAAGGGTTCAGTACTCACAAATCACACCCAGGGCGACAGACACTGAGAGGATCCACAGCACAGCAAAACCCACAGCAGCCCACTTGCTGGAACTGGCTTTCTTCACAATCATGTTTGCTGGGAATAAATGTGAAAGGAAGCTCTTGACATCAATCGGGTAACGTTAATTGCAGCACGATGGTGTTATTCACAGGCAGTGTCAACTCGTGGTTTGGAAAAGTGGTGGGGCACAGCCCCCCCCCTCCAAAAATGAATTAATAAAGCTAAACTGCGCTCAAACCCGATGCCAGATTTTAACCATTTTTTTGTAAACATTAAGCTAGCTTTCTAACATTACCAGATCTTTCATCACAAACAGTTCTACGCCGGATTGTCACAATCAAGAAAGCTGCAAACAACACTTTACAGGCAAGGGTCTCTCTTATCGCCAGCTGCACCTGCACTAACCTGAGCGTTTGAAATGGAAGCATCGTCACACTCTCGTGCTGTTAATAACATTCTGAACTACACAAGAGTCAGGTTCGGTTTCTCTTCATGTCTCTGGCGTGGGTGGTTTAGCTTTTTTTTGTAGAAAATCTTCAAACGTAGCTGTCTTTTTCCCTTTTAACATCAAATTTCACTCTGTTTTTAGCACATATTTTCGCTGACTGAAAGTGAAAGTCTCACACGAGAACACATATAACGGTGAAGGGTCTTAGACACTATTTGGTTGTATTATTAAGGTTTGAAAGTTTGAAATAAACTGCACCCTTACATATATATATATATATATAATAATATATATATATATATATATATATATATATATATATATATATATATATATATATATATATATATATATATTATACTGTATTTACTGTATAATGGTAAATCTCGAAAAACTACTCCCTTCTAAATCTTTTGTAGTCATTTTTGTATTACTTTAGTATAAATACATGTTAATTCAGATTCATATGTTGTTTTTTTCTGACTTTATGTGAACGAAAAGACACACATTT
>NW_024474021.1:27500-54000 GCF_017654505.1 Polyodon spathula | reverse complement strand
ATTTGTCAATATTTTACCCAATAAAAATAAAAGCACATAATTGTTATTATTATTAAACGTATTTTTATTATTATTACTACTAGTAGTAGTTGTATGTAATAACATTCATTAGTATTCAATAGTAACAATAGTACAACACAGACTTATTTTTTTTTCTGCCCTGGCTGTCTTCGCCTGCCTTCTCGCATTTTACCGCCTTGTTTCTGACCCTTCAAAATGTCACAAATATCGCCTGGGGATTGGTCAACAGCTGTTTTCATGTTGCTTTCGGCGGTCCCTCCTACTCCTGTGAAACTTTGCGGATTGGAAATGGCTAGTTTTGGTTTTGTGATAAAGAAAATGCGATATGTAAACTAGCGACATTATCACATAAACACTCTTTCACAAGAGCGATCAGGGTTTGATTTGGTCTGGCCTTTTATTTAAACATCATTATTATGAATTACTGTCAAATATTTCCCTTTATCCTAAGAAAGAAATATTTGTAACTTGGTATTACAAACCCATAGAGTCAAAATGTGACACATTTACAAACGTGCGACTAAAACATTTATCAACTATTGATCCCTACAGTGTATGGAAGCTGCACTTGTGAAAATGTTGCTTTTTTAACAGTAACTTTAAATGCCTCTAAAGAAAAGGCACAAAGAGATCAATAATAACCCAGCCTGCATAAACAGATTTAGACATGTTTGATAACCTTTTTTTCTTCATGACCACGGCCACTTTTTCGTGGAATTGCCCTTCTACTACTTTTACTTCTTAAAACACAAGGTTAGAATGTTACTGTCAGTATTGATTTGAGGCACCTCTGTGTGCAGAGCAATATTTGAGGCACCTCTGTGTGCAGCATAGCATAGATTGATTTGAGGCACCTCTGTGTGCAGAGCAATAACTTGCATAGGATTGATTTGAGGCACCTCTGTGTGCAGAGCAATAACTTGCATAGGATTGATTTGAGGCACCTCTGTGTGCAGAGCAATAACTTGCATAGGATTGATTTGAGGCACCTCTGTGTGCAGAGCAATAACTTGCATAGTGTTGATTTGAGGCACCTCTGTGTGCAGAGCAATAACTTGCATAGTGTTGATTTGAGGAACCTCTGTGTGCAGAGCAATAACTTGCATAGTGTTGATTTGAGGAACCTCTGTGTGCAGAGCAATAACTTGCATAGTATTGATTTGAGGCCTCTCTGTGTGCAGAGCAATAACTTGCATAGTGTTGATTTGAGGCACCTCTGTGTGCAGAGCAATAACTTGCATAGTGTTGATTTGAGAGCAATAACTTGCATAGTGTTGATTTGAGGCCCTCTGTGTGCAGAGCAATAACTTGCATAGTGTTGATTTGAGGCACCTCTGTGTGCAGAGCAATAACTTGCATAGTGTTGATTTGAGGCACCTCTGTGTGCAGAGCAATAACTTGCATAGTGTTGATTTGAGGCACCTCTGTGTGCAGAGCAATAACTTGCATAGTGTTGATTTGAGGCACCTCTGTGTGCAGAGCAATAACTTGCATAGTGTTGATTTGAGGCCCCTCTGTGTGCAGAGCAATAACTTGCATAGTGTTGATTTGAGGCCCCTCTGTGTGCAGAGCAATAACTTGCATAGGATTGATTTGAGGCACCTCTGTGTGCAGAGCAATAACTTGCATAGGATTGATTTGAGGCACCTCTGTGTGCAGAGCAATAACTTGCATAGGATTGATTTGAGGCACCTCTGTGTGCAGAGCAATAACTTGCATAGTGTTGATTTGAGGCACCTCTGTGTGCAGAGCAATAACTTGCATAGGATTGATTTGAGGCACCTCTGTGTGCAGAGCAATAACTTGCATAGCATAGGAATAACTTGATTTGAGGCACCTCTGTGTGCAGAGCAATAACTTGCATAGGATTGATTTGAGGCACCTCTGTGTGCAGAGCAATAACTTGCATAGGATTGATTTGAGGCACCTCTGTGTGCAGAGCAATAACTTGCATAGGATTGATTGAGGCACCTTTGTGCAGAGCAATAACCATCTGTGTGCAGAGCAATAACTTGCATAGGATTGATTTGAGGCACCTGTGTGTGCAGAGCAATAACTTGCATAGGATTGATTTGAGGCACCTCTGTGTGCAGAGCAATAACTTGCATAGGATTGATTTGAGGCACCTCTGTGTGCAGAGCAATAACTTGCATAGGATTGATTTGAGGCACCTCTGTGTGCAGAGCAATAACTTGCATAGTGTTGATTTGAGGCACCTCTGTGTGCAGAGCAATAACTTGCATAGGATTGATTTGAGGCACCTCTGTGTGCAGAGCAATAACTTGCATAGGGTTGATTTGAGGCACCTCTGTGTGCAGAGCAATAACTTGCATAGGATTGATTTGAGGCACCTCTGTGTGCAGAGCAATAACTTGCATAGGATTGATTTGAGGCACCTCTGTGTGCAGAGCAATAACTTGCATAGGATTGATTTGAGGCACCTCTGTGTGCAGAGCAATAACTTGCATAGGATTGATTTGAGGCACCTCTGTGTGCAGAGCAATAACTTGCATAGGATTGATTTGAGGCACCTCTGTGTGCAGAGCAATAACTTGCATAGTGTTGATTTGAGGCACCTCTGTGTGCAGAGCAATAACTTGCATAGGATTGATTTGAGGCACCTCTGTGTGCAGAGCAATAACTTGCATAGGATTGATTTGAGGCACCTCTGTGTGCAGAGCAATAACTTGCATAGTGTTGATTTGAGGCACCTCTGTGTGCAGAGCAATAACTTGCATAGTGTTGATTTGAGGCACCTCTGTGTGCAGAGCAATAACTTGCATAGTGTTGATTTGAGGCACCTCTGTGTGCAGAGCAATAACTTGCATAGTGTTGATTTGAGGCACCTCTGTGTGCAGAGCAATAACTTGCATAGTGTTGATTTGAGGCACCTCTGTGTGCAGAGCAATAACTTGCATAGGATTGATTTGAGGCACCTCTGTGTGCAGAGCAATAACTTGCATAGGATTGATTTGAGGCACCTCTGTGTGCAGAGCAATAACTTGCATAGGATTGATTTGAGGCACCTGTGTGTGCAGAGCAATAACTTGCATAGGATTGATTTGAGGCACCTCTGTGTGCAGAGCAATAACTTGCATAGGATTGATTTGAGGCACCTCTGTGTGCAGAGCAATAACTTGCATAGGATTGATTTGAGGCACCTCTGTGTGCAGAGCAATAACTTGCATAGGATTGATTTGAGGCACCTCTGTGTGCAGAGCAATAACTTGCATAGGATTGATTTGAGGCACCTCTGTGTGCAGAGCAATAACTTGCATAGTGTTGATTTGAGGCACCTCTGTGTGCAGAGCAATAACTTGCATAGTGTTGATTTGACGCACCTCTGCCGATCCACGCTTCTGAGAAGATCTAGGCTCTAATTTCCATGCTGTCTCAGGAATAGAAAAAAAACCCATCTACGACAAAAAATAGCCACAGAACAGGGGAGGCGCTGTGGAAAGAGGAATATACCAATCGCAAAATACAAACTGTTCATTTCGGTTTGACAATTCATCTAATATAGATAGCAAAGGGAATTGGGATACCGGAGATCTTTTAATAAAATATTTATATGACTTTCAGTTTTAACATTGTAAACAAGCTGTTTATAGCGCTATAGTTTTTCAAAAGAATACCATTTGAATTTAGGTAACCCCCTCCCCCAGACGCTGTGACTGTTTTTCGCAGATATACACTCTGTGTTTTGTGTACCGGCATTGTGTTTCCCGTCCTTCTCTTAAAAACGAGATGTTCAAACACTAACCATATACCCCCGATGATGCATTTTTAGTAGTATATCAGGTTAATTCAAGTTGAGCTTCGTTGTCTCAAACAGATCCACAATGGCGTGGGCATGAGCACAGTTTCATTTCTCTTCGCTAGTCTCGGGGGGGTCAGGGCGGGTGATCTTGTTTTTGGTAAATACAGCACAGGGGAGCAGAAAGGTCATTCTTTACCAGTACACTTCCAGGCAGTATCCTCTGCTATTTCTACCACATGCTTTTATTTAGTTTCTCTTAAACTGTATTATTGTATCCTTTTATATAGGAGGCCGTGTGGTCCAGTGGTTGAAGAAACAGGCTTGGTTCAAATCCCACTCAGCCGCTGTCTCACTGTGTGACCCTGAGCAAGTCACTGAACCTCCTTGTGCTCCGTCTTTGGGGTGAGATGTTGTTGTAAGTGACTGCAGCTGATGCATAGCTCACACACCCTAGTCTTGTAGAGTGCTTTGTGATGGTGGTCCACTATGAAAGGTGCTATACCTGGAGAAAAGATCCTCAAGCAGGTTCAGAAGCATTTAAACTAGAAAGGAAGGGGGGAGAACTCAACAAAAAAACAGAAGGGAGACCGCATCAAAACAAGAACAACAACTCAGGTAAGACAACCATTAAATGTATTTATCTAAATGCTAGAAGTATCAGAAACAAATTTTTAGAAATTTTAATTTTAAAATTATATGAATAACTACCCAGTGGAGTGACAGAGCAGTTTACAAAACTGAATGTATTGAATGAATAATGAAATCAGATAATGTATGTCAGAGTGAGAGGTTTGTATTACACAGTCCAATTCCAGTATTGTTTTAAGTATTTGTTTTGTGGGGCACATTGTATTTATTTAATTGAAATTGTTTGAAATGCTTCGACACTATTGTATAGTACAGTAGATTATACATGTCTACGTATGCATTTGGATTGTGATTAATTTCTGTTTAACAAATGTGATCAGAAATACTGTAAAAGCAAATAAGTAGCCTGCAGAATGTGTGCATTGCAGAAAGCGATTATTATTAAAACATGACGAGACATCTCTTAGGCTTTATAAGTAACCACCAATATTCTATTTGAGTGACAAGTTACAAGTTAAATTGCAACAAAGCCGTCAGAATGTAAGTGTTTCAATGTATCCAGTAGGGGGCACCAAAACACTATTCAACCTTTACACTGTACAGCTCAGACTGCATTGGGTGATAATGTTGATATTTTTGTGATACAATACTGAACTGCTGGGTATTTTTACACAGTATAAAGCATTCTTCAATTATTAATTTAAATTACTGCATAATAAAGTAAATGCACACAAACAGTTTTTAAATCTTCAGATAATTAGATTATTATGTTTAACCCATTTTGCTATTCAAATCATACCTTCAATCTTCTACTGCACCACTAATGGGAAAATGTAAAATAAGTTGGTGGCTGATTGAAACAAAATCTTTGTTTTTTTGTGAAATATAATATTTTCTCATCAAAAAATCCTTCTAAGAATCTTCCTGTTTTTGTAACTTTGTAAATCACCTCCTCACCCAGTTCATTGCTCTGTGTGTGTGTGCGTGTGTGTTGTTGTGTGTGTGTGTGCGTGTGTCGTGCGTGTGTGTGCGTGCGTGTGCGTGTGTGTGTGTGTGTGCGTGTGTGTGTGCGTGTGTGTGTGCGTGTGTGTGTGTGCGTGTGCGTGTGCGTGTGTGTGTGTGTGTGCGTGTGTGCGTGCAATGGTAATGACTAGAGTGTGTGTGTGCGTGTGTGCGTGTGTGTGTGTGTGTGCGTGTGTGTGTGGTGTGTGTGTGTGTGTGTGTGTGTGTGTGTGCGTGTGAGTGGGTGTGTGTGTTTGTGCGTGTGCTGTGTGTGTGTGTGTGTGTGCGTGATGCGTTTGTGTGTGTGTGTGTGTGATCTGCAATGGTAATGACTAGAGTCCAATCCTAGTGGTCAGGTGTAACCCCTTTTCATTTAATTTAATTTAAAATATATTATGATGCTGCAGTAATTTAAATTTCCCATATAGAACGTGTGTAAATACAGAGTTTACTGTAGATATAGATAGATCTGTATTATAGATACAAAGTCTACCTCACACTGCTGTTCACTGCAGTTGAGTGTGTGTAAATACAGGGTTTACTGTAGATACAGATCTCTAGATAGATCTATATTATAGATACACAGTCTACCTCACAGTGCTGTTCACTGCAGATATCATCTAAAAAACTGAACACACGTCTCCTTTTCTGTGGTCAGTCAGCCCTGTGTTCATTTCTGAGAAGAGAATAAGTGTGTGTGGTTAGTGGAGGAAGTGAAGGCAGGCAGGGTTTAAATTGAACCTGAATACTGGAATGCAGCCCTGCACCCCCTGTTAAACTGAGTACTGGAACTGAACACACGCAGCCCTGCACCCCCTGTTAAACTGAGTACTGGAATGCAGCCCTGCACCCCCTGTTAAACTGAGTACTGGAATGCAGCCCTGCACCCCCTGTTAAACTGAGTACTGGAACGCAGCCCTGCACCCCCTGTTAAACTGAGTACTGGAATGCAGCCCTGCACCCCCTGTTAAACTGAGTACTGGAACGCAGCCCTGCACCCCCTGTTAAACTGAGTACTGGAACGCAGCCCTGCACCCCCCGTTAAACTGAGTACTGGAACGCAGCCCTGCACCCCCTGTTAAACTGAGTACTGGAACGCAGCCCTGCACCCCCTGTTAAACTGAGTACTGGAACGCAGCCCTGCACCCCCTGTTAAACTGAGTACTGGAACGCAGCCCTGCACCCCCCGTTAAACTGAGTACTGGAACGCAGCCCTGCACCCCCTGTTAAACTGAGTACTGGAACGCAGCCCTGCACCCCCTGTTAAACTGAGTACTGGAATGCAGCCCTGCACCCCCTGTTAAACTGAGTACTGGAATGCAGCCCTGCACCCCCTGTTAAACTGAGTACTGGAACGCAGCCCTGCACCCCCTGTTAAACTGAGTACTGGAATGCAGCCCTGCACCCCCTGTTAAACTGAGTACTGGAACGCAGCCCTGCACCCCCTGTTAAACTGAGTACTGGAACGCAGCCCTGCACCCCCTGTTAAACTGAGTACTGGAATGCAGCCCTGCACCCCCTGTTAAACTGAGTACTGGAATGCAGCCCTGCACCCCCTGTTAAACTGAGTACTGGAACGCAGCCCTGCACCCCCTGTTAAACTGAGTACTGGAATGCAGCCCTGCACCCCCTGTTAAACTGAGTACTGGAATGCAGCCCTGCACCCCCTGTTAAACTGAGTACTGGAATGCAGCCCTGCACCCCCTGTTAAACTGAGTACTGGAATGCAGCCCTGCACCCCCTGTTAAACTGAGTACTGGAACGCAGCCCTGCACCCCCTGTTAAACTGAGTACTGGAATGCAGCCCTGCACCCCCTGTTAAACTGAGTACTGGAATGCAGCCCTGCACCCCCTGTTAAACTGAGTACTGGAATGCAGCCCTGCACCCCCTGTTAAACTGAGTACTGGAATGCAGCCCTGCACCCCCTGTTAAACTGAGTACTGGAATGCAGCCCTGCACCCCCTGTTAAACTGAGTACTGGAATGCAGTCCTGCACCCCCTGTTAAACTGACAAGAGGAGATTCTTAAAAGAGGAGATCGAGCTGAGCAGCTTCATACCAAACATGCCCGTCAATCATCTTTAGATGAGGGGGTCTGCTCTTCCAGAATATCCACAATTCTAGATAGGTTTGATATTGTATGATGATAAACTGATTATATACACAGATTTGTGTAGAAAAGTAAAGAAGTAGAGAAATATGTTGACTTATTTTATTTTATTATTATTATTATTATTATTATTATTATTATTATTATTATTATTATTATTATTATTATTATTATTATTCTTTTTTGGGGATTACACCCCAACGTCGTGGGGTGCAGCACAAGGTGTGTGTCTTAGAACCTTTCTTTCTTTCTTTCTTTAGCTGGAATGAAACAGATCTGTTATAAAGCTGCTATATAGTGTATTTGTTTATTTTTGAAAATCTGAGGGGGACATTGAAGCAGGTTTTCACTCTAACTATTCTCTTGTTGAATGCAAACCTACGGGTGTGGTGTTGTGTGTGTCTCTGCTCTGGGGGCTCTCCTCAATGGCTGCGCCTCTGTAGAGCCTCACCCCTCTGAGGGAGACTCCCTGCTGGGACAGAGAGGGACCCCCTGGACAAACAGTCACTTCAATCCAGCCTGAAGCTGCCCCTGCCTCGCGCATCATTGCAGGCAGCCTCCTTGTTAACCTGGCTTCTTGTGTGCTGTGCTCTTCTGTCCTGTTGTCATTGAAAATAACTATTCAGCCCTCAACCTCAGGGATTTACACTACAGTTCAATACTGTACAATATGTATTTAAAGATAAAGGGGTATCATAGATTTTGTTGGGACTCATATAAACAATTTCACAGTTTTAATTCAATTATCTGAACAATTTGATTTTCTGAACTCTCCCTGGACCCTATAAATTTGGTTAATGGATACTTGACCTGGTTCATATTTCCATTTGTATCTTGAAGTGCAGTTGTCACTTGGGGAGGGTGTTGTTTAGTGTATTGAGAGAAGCACAGTCTGGGAATATGAAGAGATGTGTGCCTGTCACATTCACACTGTGCACATTCACTGGATGCAGCTCACACTGATCAGACTGGTCTTCATTTTACAGCTATGGCTGGGGGTGTATGTTACTAATATAATATTTCAATGATCAGTTGTGTATAGAAAAGGGATTCATTCAGGAACCTGAAAACCAGCGGGCATTTTATTCATTCAATAAAAATTTTAAATAGTGTTACAGAAAGTCCTCTCACAGTAATGTGTGCTGATTCTGCTGAGGCCCTTTGAACTGGTCTGAACTGCAGCTGAAGCAGCTCACTGGCACTTCCTGCACAGGAAGAGAGCACACGAGCGCTTGATTTATTCAGCGTTATTTCTTTCTTTACCAGAATGTTATCAGCTTTAACAACATGTGTCACATTCTATTTCATTATATATTGAACTTGATATTTGCTTCACAGGCCACACAAACCATGTGGGGAGGGGGTGTTAACAAGCATTTGGCACTGCTAGGAGGTGAAACACAAACCTTACATTAGTAATGGCTTGTTCCCACAAGAGGAAAGCATTTTCTTTTTCATTTCGATCCCCAGGGATTGCAGGTCTCCTGTGTTGTTTATGGTTTTCTGAGAGCTGAGTGTAAAATCCTGCTAATATGCTTTGTATTGCTAGTTAATAATGTTGAGTGCCAACATCTGCCCTCCGTGAGCATTGATATGGAGTAAAAGATCCTTCTGGTTCTTTTCAGTCTCTTTTTTGTTTAGGTCTGTTTTGTTCAGTCTGTTTGATGTTCATGAAACTGCTGGGTGTATCTTTATTGCATTTTATTTTACAAACAGGCATCAGTTTGTTTATTATATAGCAGTTGGTTTTTATGCAATCAGAAATAGTGTTAAAATCGTTCTGTAAGGTTTATAGTATTGAAAAGCATAAGTTGAGGTGGTTCCTATATGCTGATTCCCCATGTGTGTGAAGCATGTTTTGTCTTGTATCTTGTGTTTATGTCATTTTTCCTACTGTAGCATTCAGGACTGAGAGGAGAAGGGGGGCTGGTGATTCATTGTGATCACACTATAATATACTAACTATTCCTGTAGCGCAAGTTGAATCCAAATCAATTATAAAGTCTGTATCTTAGAAAGGGTTAAACTGTTTATCAGTGTTGAACACCGTGGGGTAGGAGCATGTCCTGTGCTCTGCTGTCTTTTAATCTCTTGTTTTTCACAGGTCTGTGTCAGTGCTTGTCATGTTGTCAATGTTATAATTTCCGATACTGCTAGGAAGTGTTCCTTCTGTATTTATTGACTTAATTTGATTAGAATTTAAAAACAGAGTTTATGTACCACTAGACATATACCTCTGTTGCAAAATAATATAATCATTCACCCTGATGGATCCCAATTAAGATAATTGTGCTGCCAGTGTAACGGGCAGTGTTGTGTGATGCACTGCCATTATGGATTCTGACCCCTGCTGGTGAGATGAGGTTAGAAGCTCTATAACCACACATGCAGAGGAGCCTGGCTCTTTTGCATAGGGGTTAAGATGCTCACCTGTGCTGTGTGTGGTCGACAGTGTGTGTCCAGCCTTCTCTTACACTTATCTCACCCATTATTGAACTGAATTCACAACTCAAGTCTGCTTTCTTCTCTTCACTATGAACACTGGAATCAGTAGGAATACTGAACTACAGCTACAAATCTGTCAGTTTACTAAACCCCATGCGTGTGTCCAAGTTATTGAAGGATTGTTATTATTAGGTGACATTGTCTTGCTTTGTTTAGACTCTTCCCTCACCTTTACAATCATTCACAGGGTTCTTATTGAAATTACTCAAATCTTGTGTTTGTATTATTTGGTAAGTCTGTGTGAAGGTGCTTACTAACAAAACAAGAGCAGGAAACCTGATCAGAAGAGTTGGATCACTAGCTGGCATTGGCTCTTACTTATCCCTGTGTTACCATGGGTTACATGTATGTACGACAGCACCTATAACTGATGAGCATGGGATAACAATGGTAAAAGCATTGCAAACAGCAACATGACTGTGCTGATTTATAAGGGTCTAGTCCCTGACTGCCTCTATTGTGTGTTTCAGTGCTGACTGTAGTGAGCTGCTCCAGACAGTATGAAGGTAAGAGAACAGTTTACAATGTGAACACAGTTTAAAAACATGATTTACAGTTCATGAGGGGAAAGCATGAAGCTCGTTTGTGAAATGACACTTTTCATGTCAGGTCTCTGTGTTAAACAGGCTGTGGCAATGCAGTCACAAAGTGAAGAGACTGCTAAAGATTCTCATCCATGGGCCAGTTGCACAAAAGGTCTTAAATGCTTTTAAGACCACTTCTTGGACTTAGACCCCGTTCACACTTGCGGTTTAGCTCCGGCCCCGGGCCGCTTTCTCTCATGTGTGAACGCTCGAAAAATGAAAAGGCGGCCCTGGGCCGGGTGAAATTTAGACCAGCTTTTTGATGAGGCCTAAAGTAGGTAATGCCGCCTCAGAGCCGGCCTATCTGATGTGTGAACCCAACACAGACCCTGGGCCGGCCTTCACGCGTCAATGCGGTGATGTAGCTCAAACCACTCCCCTACTAGGTCAAGCAGAGTAGATCAAACAATGTTGTTTTTAAGAGGCAGCAACTGGGATGGCGCAGAAATGAACCCTTAGCGGTCCATTTATACAGCGCTTGTCAGGCGCGTCAGGTCCAATTTATTTTCAGAGTAAAACAGGTTTAAAAGTCTCTTTATCTCCAGCCAAGCCCCACCCCTTGTTGGCTGTATTTTTCACATACCTCTTTATAGAAGTGCATGCTGATAAATCCTCTCCTGATCACTCGTTTTATCACCAAACTCCACAATAATATGATCCAAGTCATTATTTTATTACTGTAACATCTCAAAAAGCTCTGCAAATGTCTGTGATATTCTTTGAGCGCTGGATGCAGAAGCAGCTCTCTCTTTTATGTCCGTGCTATCTCAGTGGCGCAAGGGGCTATCAGATACGCCCTTTAGAGTGGAGTTCAGAGAAAAACTCTGGGAAATACTGAGCAGCAGGCCAGAGATAAACCCACCACGGATCTTGGATTATATGGAACCTACGGCGATCTCCAGCCCGGAAAATAGCAATGGGGAATGCACTGAATACACCGACACTTTTGACGATGATGATGGATCAGTCATGAATGGTAAGTATTTCTTCATCGCTCAGCTTTAATTAAAACGATAAAACACTATATATATACTGACCCACAATATATATATATATATATATATATCTATATATATATATATATATATGATAGTATATATATATAGATAATCTCTATATATATATATATATATATATATATTCAGGGATTCACAAATCGTCAGCCAGCAGGATTGTCCACCGCGTGTCTCAGTTACTGACAAGAAAACTGAACACGTTTTCAACAGACCATCCAAACAGATTTTTTTTTCACAATACCTCCACTAGAACAGGGTGGGATTTTGAATATAGGAATACTAACGATTGGATACATTTTAAAACGGTATTTGAAAATATAGACACTAACTAACTTATTTTTAATTTACCTGCTGTTACTATCACAGTGGCATCCTCTATTCCCGTCTCTGCACCCCCCTCAGTTCCATTGAAAATGGGACACGTTTCCCCATAAATATCAAGTATTAAAGAGGTTAACTGGGAACGTTTTTCAAAAGGGAGGTGTGATAAAGTGCCCGCCCCTGTGTATATTATCTGTTATATGTTGCGTGTAGTGTGATAAATGTTGGTGTATAGTCATTGGTACACGGGATATAAACGGGTCTGTGTAACACGAGTGTTTAAAATGTATATTTGTATTTAGGCACGAGGATTGCACAGCACTTCACGTGCAAGTAAAAAGTAATAATATGTGAGCACGGGGAATTGCACTTTATTAATTCACGTGCAGTTGTACCGAGACTCCAACTGAATGATTGATTAGCAATCGAGTCTCAGTACAGCTGCATAAAAGCAACATGGTTTCACCCACTCGGGGTTGGGTGTTCGGTGAGTGGAGAAAGGGATAGGAGACGGAGGTAGAAATAATAACAAAAGTAATAGTTAAATAGAAGCTCACCGTGTTTGTCTGTCTAGTCCGTTTTGTTTGTTTTGGCGATGTGTGCCGTGTACTGTGTTTGTGTTTGTTTGTACAACCTTTTTATTTTCTGTGTTGTTTATTAAATGCTGAGCGAAAACATTCTCTCAGCTCCACCAAACCACACCTCTCTGTTGCTTATTTCCTGGCTCTGGTCTGACTCCACCCACTCCGGCCGTCTTTGTGACAGGCCGTCTCCAGTTTTTGTTTTCTATCTTGAATTTTTTTTTTTTTTTTTTTTGGCCTCAGCCAGCAGATTTTTCAATTTTTTAACAATTTCATTTACAATGCAATTTACCGCTGGGTTGATGGCATTTACCCGTCCGGTAATTTCTGGCCAGGCTTTATTTTTGTCCGAATTTTTTAATGACACCCCTAACCTCCCCAATATTATTTATTTTTTAAAAATAATTACTACTTCTACATTTGCCAATTTTTCTTCTTCGCTAAAATGAAATTTCTTCATTTGCCATCGCCAGCTTTTTCAAACAGGCTTGAAAAAATAAGACCGGTCTGCATTGCTAAGAACAGTAGCTTAAGCCCAGTCTTACCTAAGACCTGTTAAATATTATTTTGTGCAACATACTTATCTCAAGGTCTTACCTTAATCCAATTTCACTGGACTTGAACAAAGTCTTAAACTTAAGTTAAGACTTTTTTTGTGAAACCGGCCACTGCTTCCTGATCATCTATAAAAGACAAAACATTTTTTAAATCAGGCTTCCTCAATGTAACTTATAAATAAAAAATGAATGACTCCAACAAACACTAGCCATTCCAGTGCTATACTGTCCTGGATGACTTTTCTTCCCACTTATCTTAAACATGTTTTCTGTTTCAGAAAGTCATCCTCAGGCTGTCCTGACCCTGCAGCCTGCCTGGGCACAGATATTCCCAGGAGAGACAGTCACCCTGAGCTGTGAGGTGGAGGGGGGTTTAAACAGTACAGAGATGGACGTGAAGAGACAGGGTGCAGTGATCAATACGGCAGTAGATATGGGGACAGCTGCTCAATCAGCAAAGCTTGGTATTCTCACAGTGGAGTGTACTGGTGTGAGTCTGCATCAGGACAGGAGCGCGGTAATGCTGTCAATCTAACTGTGTCACGTAAGTCATTTACATTATAAATAATATTCAGACACACTGTTGAAAAATCCTGCACTCGGATTGGCTGAGAGGGTGTGGTAAGCTACTGATTGGGGTTGTGGAAGCTACTGATCAGCTGCTGATTGCTTAGTAAAAGCCTATTTCTGTGGATCTTCATCCAGGTCCAGTGAATTGTTGCTGCACCCATGCTGTTTTCAAGTACCAGATGGGCAAATGGGCATATTTAAAATAGCTTTCAAATGACTGATGAATAGCAAACCCAGGACTAAACAAATTGAGAAAACAACCCCCCCCCCCCCTACACACCTACACACACACCCACACACCCCCACACACACATAATGAGAACGCTGTGCACAGTGGAGAGAGCGACTGCCTGCAGCTTGGGGAGACACACACACACACACACACACACACACACACATAATGAGAGTAAATGCCTGCAGCTCGGGGAGACACACACACACACACATAATGAGAGCGCTGCTCGAAGTGGAGAGAGCGACTGCCTGCAGCTCTGGTAGAAACACACACACACACACACACTAACTCTCACTGGCACTCGAGAGCTGGATTGCCTTTTGTCTGCAGTTATCCAGATCCCATGTGTTGGGATAGCTAACATTGTGTTTCACACAAAGAACATTTTCAGCCCGTGTGTTTGAAAGATTCCATATGAGCTCCAACAAAGTGACAAGACCCTGTTACAGGACTTGATATTCATGTCTTATGTTCAGTCCTTTGGGTTTCAAAGAGCCTTAGAAAATATAAATCAAGGGGCATCTCCATTTGGGGAAAAATAGTTTCCTACAGTATTTGTTCTCCACCCTGTAGGAAGTTTAATAGCTCTGTGACAAAGTGGCTGAATGAGAGCAGGTACAGGAGTGATGCAATGTTTGAAAGAACCAGGCGGAGGTAATTGTAATCCGGTTTGGAAATGTTTTATTTTTGAGATTTTATGTCTGGCGACCAAACAATAATTCCCTGGCAATACACACCAATGTGTAGAGCACGGGGTAAATAACAATAACAGACAGTCCCAAATAGTAAACGACATCTGCCCCACAATATTACAGACACCGTCCTGCACAGTCCTGGGTGCGTGCAGTATTACTCGTGGTGGGTGATACAGGTTTGGTATATTTGTGACAAAGGTGCAGTGTTGTCCGGTTTTGTGCTGGCCCCTGGTGACAGCTCCGGAACTGTGTTAACTGTCTTGTAATGCACAAGACAATTACAAAAAAACAAAAACACAACACTCACAATTTACTTTCTGTGTTTACTGTCCTTCTCGGTTCTACTCACATTAAACCAAACGCGAAGGAACAGATTGCGATTCTCCTCCCCCTTTTATGCTGTCACACATGACCCCACAGTGGTAAACGAGTGCAACTGCCTCTCCAATCCACCCCCCAGCAGCCTGCCACCCCTCGTTTCCCTTCCGGGTCAATGCATTATTGCAACAGAGTCTCTGCCCCACTTCCTCCAGCTGGCTTACTTCCCTTGAACCCTACCCGAAAGAACTGTCCGCCTGGCCAAGTCTGAAGGAACTCTGTTCTCACTGCTTAGCCCACTCCTCACAGGTCGGGAGGGAGATTTACAGGCCAGAATCATTGTATTTCTGTCACAAGCTTATTAGCGCCTGATACATTATAAGATGATGAGATAAAAAAAAAGCATTACAAACATGTTTGTATTGTAAAAAATTGGCAGCTTCGCACTTAAAATTTGGGATGACTATTTAGTGTATGATTTAATCTGATAACCACGTCTGTATTTTTGTCTTTACTTGCAAGGTTGTAGTATGGGTACTAACCACCGTACCTGCTCTTGAACTGCTAGTATTGCTCACCGTTTTGTATTTGTGTCTTAATTGTACTGTATTTCTTGTATATGTATTTTTTTGTATACAAGAGTAAGTCGCCGTGGATATGTCACACATTCACACTGTGCACATTCACTGGATGCAGCTCACACTGATCAGACTGGTCTTCATTTTACAGCTATGGCTGGGGGTGTATGTCACTAATATAGTATTGCAATGATTTCTTTATAGTGCATGTCCATGTATCACAGAGCAAGTGCAATGTGAGTGTTTGTGTTACAGTGTGTGTCTGTGAGGGGGAGGGTTTGTCTAGCCGAAGGACTCTGATCACAAAACTTTTACTCAATCTTTTAACTCATGAGATGAAGTTGTGCACGTGAGACACTTTTCTACATTGCTGTTAAAGAAACCCACCTAAGTATTGAATTCCTCATCTAAAGCTATGCGAGTTCAAGCTTTCTGAGTTGCAGCATCTCTTGTCCAGGGATGTCCCGCCCCGTTCACAGGGATTGAAGACCTTAACATGAACATCTCCTCTAAATAATAATCTATAGTGTCAGTTTAATGCACTGCCATCACTTCCTGTGCACCCTGCTGTGTGTTCATCCCGCAGCACTTCCTCTCACTCAACCACAGCCCCTGCTGCTCTTCACTGGACTGAGTTAATAAAATGAAAGACAGTTTTATATTGACTTTTTAGAAATCTATAACAATATGTTGACTATAGAATTCTAGACTTTTACACTAGAAATGTGTACAACAATATCTTGGCTATGTATTTATTTATTGCATTATTTGCATTTATGTAGATCTGCCTTTTTATACAAAAGTATTGCAAAGCACTGTACAGTACATAGCAGAAAAATAGAACAAACCACAACGCATTTGTATAGCAATATGTATATTGTATAGCATTTAGTTGCAATATTTTTCATATTGCAACTAAATCATTCAAGTGATCATTATATGCTGACATATTGTAGGTCTCTGGATATGACTAGCTTACAATACATAAGACAGCTTTACCTATACAAAGCTCACAAGCTAGTTTGTGGTTGAAGGTGTGGGTACAATTGAGTTCCCTATGAGATAATGAGGACGGAGTATTTTTACGGTTAAGAAAAAAAAAAAAAAACAAATATATTAAATATATTACTTCTATATATATATAATCTATATATTTTAATCATATATAGCTATATTTATATAGATATAGCAATAGATATAATCATATTACTTTTTTTTTTTTTTTTTTCTTTGGCATTTTTTGACCCGGTCCTGCATATGAGTCATCTTGTCAATTGTACCCACACCTTCAACCACAAACTAGCTTGTGAGCTTTGTATAGGTAAAGCTGTCTTATGTATTGTAAGCTAGTCATATCCAGAGACCTACAATATGTCAGCATATAATGATCACTTGAATGATTTAGTTGCAATATGAAAAATATTGCAACTAAATGCTATACAATATACATATTGCTATACAAATGCGTTGTGGTTTGTTCTATTTTTCTGCTATGTCCAGTACAGTGCTTTGCAATACTTCTGTATAAAAAATGCTACATAAATGCAAATAAATAAATAAATAATAGGATCGATCTATAAATACTGTGTAAAGGATCACATGTTCAGATATTTTCAATTCTATAGTCAACATATTGTTATAGATTTCTAAAAAGTCAATATAAAACTGTCTTTCATTTTATTAACTCAGTCCAGTGAAGAGCAGCAGGGGCTGTGGTTGAGTGAGAGGAAGTGCTGCGGGATGAACACACAGCAGGGTGCACAGGAAGTGATGGCAGTGCATTAAACTGACACTATAGATTATTATTTAGAGGAGATGTTCATGTTAAGGTCTTCAATCCCTGTGAACGTGGCGGGACATCCCTGGACAAGAGATGCTGCAACTCAGAAAGCTTGAACTCGCATAGCTTTAGATGAGGAATTCAATACTTAGGTGGGTTTCTTTAACAGCAATGTAGAAAAGTGTCTCACGTGCACAACTTCATCTCATGAGTTAAAAGATTGAGTAAAAGTTTTGTGATCAGAGTCCTTCGGCTAGACAAACCCTCCCCCTCACAGACACACACTGTAACACAAACACTCACATTGCACTTGCTCTGTGATACATGGACATGCACTATAAAGAAATCATTGCAATACTATATTAGTGACATACACCCCCAGCCATAGCTGTAAAATGAAGACCAGTCTGATCAGTGTGAGCTGCATCCAGTGAATGTGCACAGTGTGAATGTGACAGGCACACATCTCTTCATATTCCCAGACTATGCTTCTCTCAATACACTAAACACCCTCCCCAAATGACACCACAACTACACTTCAAGATACATATGGAAATATGAACCAGGTCAAATATCCATTATTTATTTATTTATGTATTGATTTATTTATTGATTTATCCATATCCACGGCGACTTACAGTTGTATACAAAAAATGCATATCAAGAATTACAATACAATTAAGTGCACGATACAAAATATAGTGACTTCAGTCCTAATAAGAGCAAATAAAAACACAGTATGATTTGATCTCGGGACAGTTCAACTCGTCCATGCACAACTCTCAATTGCAGTGTTAGAATATGAGTGCAAGTGAAATACAAAATACTGCAGATTGGTTCAGTGCAGGATTAAATACAGTAAAATACCCTCCAGATATGAGCAAGTGACACATCTTTAAAGGCAGAGTGCTATATTGTCCAGAATGAAGAGTTGAGTTTTACAGGTGTTGTCTGAATAGGTGTGTCTTGAGGAGGCACCGGAAGGTGGTCATGGACTAGGCAGTCCTGACAACTGTAGGAAGGTCATTCTACCACTGTGGGGCGAGGGTGGAGAAGAATCGGGCTCTGGAGGCAGGGGAGCATAGAAGAGGTACAGCCAGTCTTCTAGTGCAGGCAGAGCGGAGAGGTCAGGTGGGGGTGTAGAGAGAGATGAGGGTCTGGAGGTAGCTGGGTGCAGTCTGGTCAAGGCATCAGTAGGTGAGTACAAGTGTCTTGAACTGGATGCGAGCGGTGATTGGGAGTCAGTGGAGTGAGCAGAGCAGTGGAGTTGCATGGGAGAAGCGAGGCAGAGCAGCGGAGTTCTGGATGAGCTGGAGAGGACGGGTGGCGGACGCAGGGAGGCCGGCCAGGACATAGTTGCAGTAGGGACCAGGGAGTGTACACAACAAGCCAGGATCACCCATTGATCTGAAAAGACAGAAAGAGTTCAGATCAGCAGGGCTGAGAGATGGATCAAGGATTGAGGAGTCTGCAGTTTTACACACAAACATGTTTGTAATGCTTTTTTTTTATCTCATCATCTTATAATGTATCATTCCCTATTATAAGCTTGTGACAGAAATACAATGATTCTTGGTTGTAAATCTCCCTCCCGACCTGTGGGGGCACTAAGCAGAGAGAACAGATAAGGAACCTACCCGCCGGACGTCGCGTGTTTTGGTCCCAAGTTCCTTTCAGCCGGTAGGACCGTCCCCCCGTTCTGAGACAACGTATCGTAACTTGGCCTTCCCTTTGCTGTACGTCGACGTCTCACTTGGGTCCGGACAACCGGCACCAAACATTATAAACCAAGTCTACAGCAAATGATCTGTACCCTCCCAGAACATCCAATAACGTTAGACCACGGAAGCGCAACCACCCATGAACCCGCGTCCCCTCGGTATGTATTTAGAGCTATTCCTGTCATTTTTGGCCTCATTTACCTGAGTTTTGTGTTTTTTTGTTTTTTTTTATTCGTGAGGCCCCTGGACGACGTAGTGTGCACTGAGTTAACACAGTTCTGGAGCTGTCGCCAAGGGCCAGCACTAAACCGGACAACACTGCACCTTTTTCACAAATATAAACCTGTATCACCCACCACAAGCACTAATGCACACACCCAGGACTGGTGACCATGTATGTATTATTGTGGAGCAGATATTGTTTATTATTTGGGAAACAGTGAGTACCCCCTCGCGTCTACCTTCGAACGTTTGTGGCCCCCGCACTTTTCCACGCACCATTTGGTGTTCACCCCCCCGATCGGTTGTGTACCCTTAGACCTATTGCGCTGTTTTGTTAGGGCGAGAGCTCACGGAAGAGTTTCAAACATGTGCATCACTCCTGTACCTGCTCTCATTCAGCCACTTTGTCACAGAGCTATTAAACTTCCTACAGGGTGGAGAACAAATACTGTAGGAAACTATTTTTCCCCAAATGGAGATGCCCCTTGATTTATATTTGTGTAAGGCTCTTTGAAACCCAAAGGACTGCACATAAGACATGAATATCAAGTCCTGTAACAGGGTCTTGTCACTTTGTTGGAGCTCATATGGAATCTTTCAAACACACGGGCTGAAAATGTTCTTTGTGTGAAACACAATGTTAGCTATCCCAACACATGGGATCTGGATAACTGCAGACAAAAGGCAATCCAGCTCTCGAGTGCCAAGAGTTAGTGTGTGTGTGTGTGTGTGTAGGGGGGGGGGGGAGCAGCGCTCTCATTATGTGTGTGTGTGTGTGTCTCCCCGAGCTGCAGGCATTTACTCTCATTATGTGTGTGTGTGTGTGTGTCAGTCATTTGAAGCCTATTTAAATATGCCCATTTGCCCAGCTGGTACTTGAAAACAGCAATGTGTGCAGCAACAATTCATACTGACTGAAGATCCACAGATAGCTTTACTAAAATCAGCAAGCTGATCAGTAGCTTACCACACCCTCTCAGCCAATCCGAGTGCAGGATTTTTCAACAGTGTGTCTGAATATTATTTATAATGTAAATGACTTACGTGACACAGTTAGATTGACAGCATTACCGCGCTCCTGTCCTGATGCAGACTCACACCAGTACACTCCACTGTGAGAATACCAAGCTTTGCTGATTGAGCAGCTGTCCCCATATCTACTGCCGTATTGATCACTGCACCCTGTCTCTTCACGTCCATCTCTGTACTGTTTAAACCCCCCTCCACCTCACAGCTCAGGGTGACTGTCTCTCCTGGGAATATCTGTGCCCAGGCAGGCTGCAGGGTCAGGACAGCCTGAGGATGACTTTCTGAAACAGAAAACATGTTTAAGATAAGTGGGAAGAAAAGTCATCCAGGACAGTATAGCACTGGAATGGCTAGTGTTTGTTGGAGTCATTCATTTTTTATTTATAAGTTACATTGAGGAAGCCTGATTTAAAAAATGTTTTGTCTTTTATAGATGATCAGGAAGCAGTGGCCGGTTTCACAAAAAAAGTCTTAACTTAAGTTTAAGACTTTGTTCAAGTCCAGTGAAATTGGATTAAGGTAAGACCTTGAGATAAGTATGTTGCACAAAATAATATTTAACAGGTCTTAGGTAAGACTGGGCTTAAGCTACTGTTCTTAGCAATGCAGACCGGTCTTATTTTTTCAAGCCTGTTTGAAAAAGCTGGCGATGGCAAATGAAGAAATTTCATTTTAGCGAAGAAGAAAAATTGGCAAATGTAGAAGTAGTAATTATTTTTAAAAAATAAATAATATTGGGGAGGTTAGGGGTGTCATTAAAAAATTCGGACAAAAATAAAGCCTGGCCAGAAATTACCGGACGGGTAAATGCCATCAACCCAGCGGTAAATTGCATTGTAAATGAAATTGTTAAAAAATTGAAAAATCTGCTGGCTGAGGCCAAAAAAAAAAAAAAAAAATTCAAGATAGAAAACAAAAACTGGAGACGGCCTGTCACAAAGACGGCCGGAGTGGGTGGAGTCAGACCAGAAACATGAAAATAAGCAAAAAGAGAGGTGTGGTTTAGTGGAGCTGAACGAATGGTCTCGCTCAACATTTAATGTTGTTGTGTCTTTTATTTCCACCAACCTATACGTCTTGTTATGTGTTGAGGTCATGTGCTGTGTAGCGTACAAACAAAACAGACTAGACAGACAAACACGGTGAGCTTCTAATTTAACTATTACTTTTGTTATTATTTCTACCTCCGTCTCCTATCCCTTTCTCCACTCACCGAACACCCAACCCCGAGTGGGTGAAACCATGTTGCTTTTATGCAGCTGTACTGAGACTCGATTGCTAATCAATCATTCATTTGGAGTCTTGGTACAACTGCACGTGAATTAATAAAAGTGCAATTCCCTGTGCTCACATATTATTACGTTTTACTTGCATGTGAAGTGCTGTGCAATCCTCGTGCCATAAATACAAATATACATTTTAAACACTCGTATTACACAGACCCGTTTATATCCCGTGTACCAATGACTATACACAAACATTAACACACAACACGCAACATATAACATATAATATACACAGGGGCGGGCACTTTATCACACCTCCCTTTTGAAAAACGTTCCCAGTTAACCTCTTTAATACTTGATATTTATGGGGAAACGTGTCCCATTTTCAATGGAACTGAGGGGGGTGCAGAGACGGGAATAGAGGATGCCACTGTGATAGTAACAGCAGGTAAATTAAAAATAAGTTAGTTAGTGTCTATATTTTCAAATACCGTTTTAAAATGTATCCAATCGTTAGTATTCCTATATTCAAAATCCCACCCTGTTCTAGTGGAGGTATTGTGAAAAAAAAATCTGTTTGGATGGTCTGTTGAAAACGTGTTCAGTTTTCTTGTCAGTAACTGAGACACGCGGTGGACAATCCTGCTGGCTGACGATTTGTGAATCCCTGTTATATATATCTAATATACTATATATTATATATATAATAATAAATATCGATATATCTATAGTTATAGCCATTATATATATATGGTGAATCTTAGAACACGTGATAAACAAACAATAGCCATTAAATTTAAGTTCGGACTCGCTACTTCTTTATGAGGTCGGACTGTACTAGGTTAGCTAGTAGCAGTTTTCACAGCCACAAAGACAAGTAAGGGAGTAACAATAAAGGTCGCGATCCTCTAGGTTATTTTCATCCAGGTATAGTAGGTTCAGGCACCACCCAATAGCGCCTCGCCGTAGGTCCCACAAAATCCCAGATCTGTGGTGGATTTATCTCTGGCCTGCTGCTCAGTAATTTGCAGAGGTTTCTCTGAACTCTACTCAAAAAGGCGTATCTGATAGCCCCTTGCCGGCGAGAGATAACACGGTTATAAAATAGATAGCTGCTTCTGCATCCAGCGCTCAAAGAATATCACAGACATTTGCAGACGCTTTTTGAGATGTTACAGTAATAAATTAATGACTTGGATCGCATTATTGTTGAGTTTGGTGATAAAACGAGTGATCAGGAGATGATTTATCAGTATGCACGTCTATAAAGGGGTATGTGAAAAATACAGCAAACAAGGGTGGGGCTTGGCTGGAGATAAAGAGACTTATTCTGAAAATTTGGCACAAAAATGAGACTTTTATTTAGACACCCACGGCTGCGCGGACTGTTCGCGACATATTTACCTGGCGATTCCCAAAGTAAAGCCGCGGTAGGTCAAACGACGGGAGCAATTTTTGTTCGACAAAACCCTTCGATGAGAAGAACGGGATATAGTAGGGGAAAGTGCACCAAACTCGATGTACCCGTGGCGTAACTGGCGCACTTCCGGGCCGGTCCCAGACACAACCAAAGTGTGTAGTCTGTTACGGCTTTTCGAGACTTACGCCGGCTGGTACCTACTTTAGGCCGCATCAAAAAGCTTGTCTAAATTTCACCCGGCCCAGGGCCGCCTTTTCATTTTTCGAGCGTTCACACATGAGATAAGGCGGCCCTGGGCCGGCCTAAACCGCAAGTGTGAACGGGGTCTAAGTCCAAGAAGTGGTCTTAAAAGCATTTAAGACCTTTTGTGCAACTGGCCCATGGATGAGAATCTTTAGCAGTCTCTTCACTTTGTGACTGCATTGCCACAGCCTGTTTAACACAGAGACCTGACATGAAAAGTGTCATTTCACAAACGAGCTTCATGCTTTCCCCTCATGAACTGTAAATCATGTTTTTAAACTGTGTTCACATTGTAAACTGTTCTCTTACCTTCATACTGTCTGGAGCAGCTCACTACAGTCAGCACTGAAACACACAATAGAGGCAGTCAGGGACTAGACCCTTATAAATCAGCACAGTCATGTTGCTGTTTGCAATGCTTTTACCATTGTTATCCCATGCTCATCAGTTATAGGTGCTGTCGTACATACATGTAACCCATGGTAACACAGGGATAAGTAAGAGCCAATGCCAGCTAGTGATCCAACTCTTCTGATCAGGTTTCCTGCTCTTGTTTTGTTAGTAAGCACCTTCACACAGACTTACCAAATAATACAAACACAAGATTTGAGTAATTTCAATAAGAACCCTGTGAATGATTGTAAAGGTGAGGGAAGAGTCTAAACAAAGCAAGACAATGTCACCTAATAATAACAATCCTTCAATAACTTGGACACACGCATGGGGTTTAGTAAACTGACAGATTTGTAGCTGTAGTTCAGTATTCCTACTGATTCCAGTGTTCATAGTGAAGAGAAGAAAGCAGACTTGAGTTGTGAATTCAGTTCAATAATGGGTGAGATAAGTATAACAGAGAAGGCTGGACACACACTGTCGACCACACACAGCACAGGTGAGCATCTTAACCCCTATGCAAAAGAGCCAGGCTCCTCTGCATGTGTGCGTATAGAGCTTTTAACCTCATCTCACCAACATGGAACAGAATCCATAATGGCAGTGCATCACACAACACTGCCCGTTACACTGGCAGCACAATTATCTATTAGTTTATTAATTGTGATCCATCAGGGTGAATGATTATATTATTTTGCAACAGAGGTATATGTCTAGTGGTACATAAACTCTGTTTTTAAATTCTAATCAAATTAAGTCAATAAATACAGAAGGAACACTTCCTAGCAGTATCGGAAATTATAACATTGACAACATGACAAGCACTGACACAGACCTGTGAAAAACAAGAGATTAAAAGACAGCAGAGCACAGGACATGCTCCTACCCCACGGTGTTCAACACTGATAAACAGTTTAACCCTTTCTAAGATACAGACTTTATAATTGATTTGGATTCAACTTGCGCTACAGGAATAGTTAGTATATTATAGTGTGATCACAATGAATCACCAGCCCCCCTTCTCCTCTCAGTCCTGAATGCTACAGTAGGAAAAATGACATAAACACAAGATACAAGACAAAACATGCTTCACACACATGGGGAATCAGCATATAGGAACCACCTCAACTTATGCTTTTCAATACTATAAACCTTACAGAACGATTTTAACACTATTTCTGATTGCATAAAAACCAACTGCTATATAATAAACAAACTGATGCCTGTTTGTAAAATAAAATGCAATAAAGATACACCCAGCAGTTTCATGAACATCAAACAGACTGAACAAAACAGACCTAAACAAAAAAGAGACTGAAAAGAACCAGAACAATCTTTTACTTCATATCAATGCTCACGGAGGGCAGATGTTGGCACTCAACATTATTAACTAGCAATACAAAGCATATTAGCAGGATTTTACACTCAGCTCTCAGAAAACCATAAACAACACAGGAGACCTGCAATCCCTGGGGATCGAAATGAAAAAGAAAATGCTTTCCTCTTGTGGGAACAAGCCATTACTAATGTAAGGTTTGTGTTTCACCTCCTAGCAGTGCCAAATGCTTGTTAACACCCCCTCCCCACATGGTTTGTGTGGCCTGTGAAGCAAATATCAAGTTCAATATATAATGAAATAGAATGTGACACATGTTGTTAAAGCTGATAACATTCTGGTAAAGAAAGAAATAACGCTGAATAAATCAAGCGCTCGTGTGCTCTCTTCCTGTGCAGGAAGTGCCAGTGAGCTGCTTCAGCTGCAGTTCAGACCAGTTCAAAGGGCCTCAGCAGAATCAGCACACATTACTGTGAGAGGACTTTCTGTAACACTATTTAAAATTTTTATTGAATGAATAAAATGCCCGCTGGTTTTCAGGTTCCTGAATGAATCCCTTTTCTATACACAACTGATCATTGAAATATTATATTAGTAACATACACCCCCAGCCATAGCTGTAAAATGAAGACCAGTCTGATCAGTGTGAGCTGCATCCAGTGAATGTGCACAGTGTGAATGTGACAGGCACACATCTCTTCATATTCCCAGACTGTGCTTCTCTCAATACACTAAACAACACCCTCCCCAAGTGACAACTGCACTTCAAGATACAAATGGAAATATGAACCAGGTCAAGTATCCATTAACCAAATTTATAGGGTCCAGGGAGAGTTCAGAAAATCAAATTGTTCAGATAATTGAATTAAAACTGTGAAATTGTTTATATGAGTCCCAACAAAATCTATGATACCCCTTTATCTTTAAATACATATTGTACAGTATTGAACTGTAGTGTAAATCCCTGAGGTTGAGGGCTGAATAGTTATTTTCAATGACAACAGGACAGAAGAGCACAGCACACAAGAAGCCAGGTTAACAAGGAGGCTGCCTGCAATGATGCGCGAGGCAGGGGCAGCTTCAGGCTGGATTGAAGTGACTGTTTGTCCAGGGGGTCCCTCTCTGTCCCAGCAGGGAGTCTCCCTCAGAGGGGTGAGGCTCTACAGAGGCGCAGCCATTGAGGAGAGCCCCCAGAGCAGAGACACACACAACACCACACCCGTAGGTTTGCATTCAACAAGAGAATAGTTAGAGTGAAAACCTGCTTCAATGTCCCCCTCAGATTTTCAAAAATAAACAAATACACTATATAGCAGCTTTATAACAGATCTGTTTCATTCCAGCTAAAGAAAGAAAGAAAGAAAGAAAAGAAAGAAAGATGTTCATCCCCCACGACCGTTGGGGTTTTTCACCAAAAAGTGAATAATAAATTAATAATAATAATAATAATAATAATAATAATAATAATAATAATAATAATAATAATAATAATAAAATAATCAATTAGTTGAGATAAGAATGAGATGAAGAAATGAAAAGATGTTCTACAAATCTGTGTATATAATCAGTTTATCATCATACAATATCAAACCTATCTAGAATTGTGGATATTCTGGAAGAGCAGACCCCCTCATCTAAAGATGATTGACGGGCATGTTTGGTATGAAGCTGCTCAGCTCGATCTCCTCT